>NC_056741.1:356539150-356596650 GCF_019279795.1 Protopterus annectens
TCGTCATACCTCAGAGAAAAGGGAATATTCTCAGAAGTGGCATCTCAGACCTAGCATATGTAAGTTCAATCTTTTTGGTCATTCAGTGTTTGCCTTTCAGGACTCAGTCTAGCGGGTCCCGACATTTCAGATGTTTACCTACTTTTCAGCTTCTTTGGCATACCTCTGTCAGAAGCTACCCCCAATTCTCAGTGGCAGTTGGCTGTAGCCCCTCTGATGCTAGCTTTGATCTCCTCAGTCAGACATTTCTTCTCCTCAACTGCCCCTCCCAGATATTTGAAGCTTTTAACTTGTTCCACTGTTTTCCCTTCTATCTCTGTTCTCATCCTCTTCTGACTTCCACATTTGCTGTAATTAGAACTGTCTTACCTGTACTCAGTTTCATCCCATGAGCCTTCAGTTTTGTACTCCATTCCCATACCATCTTGTTCAGAGGCTGCATGCAATGCTGCATCATCTGTACAAAAGCAGCTTTGTTGATCTCTCCGTGCCAGAGCTGAAGCATGATGCACATCTACTGGGAACCCCTATGTGCATTTGAACACTGTTCATACTTGTGTTATTGGGTCCTTATATATAGCCTGCACTAATTCTACCAGTATTTTTGGTACTTTGAACAATCACAGCACTGCTGAAATCAGCTTTCATGTGTTTTCTTCTTGTCTAAGAATTCCCAGTTGAACTTTTTCGTCATCTCTAGCTTCTTCTGAACTATCTGCTTCACTGCAAACATTGGGTTGGTTGTGCTGCAGCCTGATCTGAATCTGAGCTACTCATCTCCCTTCTTTCTGCTGCTGTGCTCATTCTCACCCTCTCCAGAACTTTCATGCAGTGTGACAGGAGTTTGATACCTCTATACTGCCCACAGTTGTGAATGTGCCCTTTGTTCTTGTACACTGGCAATAGTATGCTTTTTCTTTAGTCATCTGCAATATGCATGTCTCTTCATATGGCTGCGAATACCCTCAGGAGTCATTTCTTCTCTAACTCACCAACATCTTCATCTTATCTGCAGTAACCTCATCTGAGCCTACTGCTTCCCATGACTTCATTTTCCTTAGTGCTGTTCTTACTTCTTCTAGAGTGGGCTCCTCCTCTTTTTTCATCTTAGGCTGTGTCTAGGGCAGTTCCGCTTCTGTGGGGTTTTCTTCATTCAGAAGCTACTGAAAGTACTGGTTTCATCTTTCTCCGATGTCCTGTGCAATGGTGAGCAGGTTGTTGCTGGCATCCCTTATGAAGGGTGTCTGATGACTATACCTTTAATCTTTCTGTCTTTCCCTTGCAACATGATATAGTTCCTTTATGCCATCTACTAAGTCACTTTCCAGAAGCTGGTAGAATTCCTCTGATATCTTGTTCTTTCTTATTGCCACTGCTTTCTGAGCCTCTTTGTTAGCCAGACAGTATTCCTTCCTAGCCTGGTCCATCTGTTCTATCCCTCCCTCCTTTCTCCTGCACAACTTCCTTCTTTTGATGACTTCCTGCACTTCTGCATTCCATCACCAGCTTTTCTTATGTACTTTGCTTCCATACCTGGCTCAGCCACATATGTATTGTATAGTCATCATACATGCTCTTTTGAGGTGCAACCATTCTTCTTCAGCTCCAGCTATTTCCTCTTCTTCCTGAGGTGCTAGAGCCCTGAGTAATTCCTTGAACTGTTGTGCTTTCTGTCCAGTCAGCTTCCAGGTCTTCAGCCTTGTCTCTGTTGATCTTAGAGCCTTGTCTGACCACAATATGCATCTGACTGTGGCAGCTAGTGGTTTATGTTGTGGAAAAACTGTTCGCTGGGGATGACATTGCAATTGCTGATTCTATCCCAGTGCTCTTTCCTTACTAGGAGGAAATCTACCTGAGTTGCGTTTACCATTCTTGCATCTGATTTTGTGACTGTTTCTCTTGCTGAACCATGTGTTGGCCACCATCAAGCCATTTGACAGAAAGAAGTCTAGAATGGTCTCTCCTTCTTTATTAACATTGTTTCATTCATGTGGACCCATGCAGTCATCATATCCTGTTCTATCTGTCCCAGTGTGTGCGTTCAGGTCCCTCATTATCAGCACCGGCTCATTTTGTCCTAATTTATTTAGTAGGTTCTGCAACTGCTGTTTGAATGCAGTCTTTTCCTCACTATCATAACCCTGCTTTGGGCATAGGCTGAGATTATGAGTGCTGCTATATTCTTACACCTGAATCTGATTGCCATGAGTCTGACAGTAATTCTGATGATATCCCTCACTGTCTTGTGAAGACTCACCGCCACAGTTCCCACAACATTTCTAGTCTGTTCTCCTCATGACTAGTAGACTTTGAATCCTAATCCAAGTGGCTTTGCTGCACTGCCCTTCTATCTTGTCTTGATACATAGAATGTCCAGCATCCAACTTACATGTCATCCACTTCCAAGCTTTGTCCTGTTAGTGAACCCATATTAAATGTAGTAATCCTTAGTTCATGTCAGGGATGATTGGTTGGTTTTTCATCCAACATTTGCTCAGCAGAGCTATCCCAGGTAACCCAAGCTGGGCAACTAGACACCGGCCAGTAACTTATTGACCCAGGGCTGCTACTGGCCCTTATGGCAGATGCACACTGGCCAATAGAGGCACATAGACCCCTCCCACTTATCATTGTGAAATACCCATGCCCATTTTTGACAACATTAGTCAATGTGACCAAATAACCTATAACCAATTATTACACCACTCAGTGATTAGCACTGCCATGGCACACAGTCTGTGATCCATGTTCTCCTGTCAAGGGTATAGTGTACACCACAGTAGATGCAGTCAGTATATACAACTCTTCTGCCAATAGGTACCAACTGCAGTCTGTGCTGCTGTTCACCACTCCATTCTTGTGTGAGATTGAGATAGAAACACCCTGCTTTCAGGAGGAACCCCACAGAGGCTCAGAGAGAACATGCAAACTTCACACGGGCATTGATCGGCGGTCAGGATAGAACCTTGTACATTGTGCATGGGAGGCAAGGACCTTAGCCATTATGCTAACTGTCCCAAATAATCATCTAGCACATTTTCCATATACTTATAATAACTTTTCTTTCCTGTCATAATTCCCTTCTCATTCCACATACTAGTCACTAATACATCTTATTCCTAATGCTTCCTGCCACTCCCTCCCTCCAAAACCTTTGCATTTGCTTCTCTTCAGTTTTAAGTTCTTTTTCTGAATATTATTTTAAATTATCTATCATTGCTACAATCAACCCTTCCTCTTTTATCATATAAATAATATCATTAACATAACACCACATAGGTAGAATAGCGCAACTCTCCTTTTCTTAACTCCAAACCCAGAATTTCTTGTTTCATGAAAGAAAAATTCAGGTCATTAAATCTAAAATATAGTTTTATCAAGTTGGTCCATATAGCGTGGGGAAGTGGAAGTTTTTTTACAAAAAAATATTAACTACAATTTCCACTGACCCTCCCTTCAGTGACGTCTTGCCCTCTCAGCTAACTGAATGAGCTCTCATTCTCTTATGTCAAGAATCGGAGATACATCAAAAAGATAAGCAGAGACAAAGGCTCAGAAATACCTCTCAACCTCTTAGTACAAGAATTCTGCACAAAGCCAAATTATGGTGGTATTAATTTCAGAAGTTGTTAAGAGAATCTGTATTCCTTTATAGCACTTGATGAGAAATCAATCTGCCACTGAAGTGTTATTATTTTTATTATTAAGTGATTAATGGTACATCAGGTACTGCTGATGCCTCGCAGCTGTTGTTCCCTGATTAGGTTCCTGGACGGGATACATTTTGTACAGTGTCTGCATGTTTTCTTGTGACTGAACTGGTTCTCATCTAGTGCTTTGGCTCCGATTTCCTCCCCTACTGGCTTCCTGCCCAGTATTCGTTTCTATGCTTTGCAACCAGCAAGGCAAGAGATGGACTATGGCTCCCACACCATAAAGCCGTGAATTAGATTGTGTGTAACTGCGAACAAATGAACAGACACAAAATTTACTAGGGACAGAGAAAGTCCCTGATGTAAAACTAAGACAATGAGAGGTACGTCACCAGGAATTGATTAAATGGTCCAGGGCCTTTTCAGGTACATCCTCTTCCACCAATACCTTGACAGAGTCAGAAAGGTAAACACAACAGCTGTAACCAGACTGTCAGAAACAGAATGCCCATTTTATATGATACTCAAAGAGAATGCACATGTGAAAAAGAGCAAGAAAGTTAATATATTTACACAGTAAAAGCTTAAGCTATTGTGAATCCTCTAAGAAATCTGGTTTACTTAGTTAAACTACACATTATATCACTGAGAAAACTTATCTTAATGGTTTTCTAAAAGGAGTGGCATGCTCTTTATAAATATTTCAGTGCATATGAGCATAGGCAAATGCAAACAGTACAAGTCATTTTGTTCATACAGTATTGCAGCTAGCTTTATACAACTGCACCTTCCTTTCTCAGACATTTTAAATCCCTCTATAGCAATATATTGTACAAGTCTCTGACTGCATTTCTGGATCTTATCATCCTCTCTTTGGAGTAATATGCTCTGCTATTAATGTTAAATCTCACCTACACTCCATATTCATCAACCTATTTCTCACTGACACATAAGAAAGAACTAGTTTAACTCTTAATGTACTTGCTGCAAAGCCTGTGTGTGTGCGTGACAGATTCAGGCTCATGTGACATTACATCTTTTGACAGTGCTTAATTCCCAACCGTATATTGCCAGCAATCTGATATCCTTTTAACTTTAAAGGAAGAATACTGCACTAAAATTAACTATTTAAATTCCTGCATAACAGTCATAGTTTCATTTCTGCTTAATTTGTTCAATAGATATTTAAGAAATATGTACTCACCAGCTGTTTCTACTAGATGTTTGATCATGCACTTTGTTGAACTTATTGTTTAAGGACATTTATGGAAAAAAGAATAAATAAGAAGAAGAGAGCACGCTTGTGGTCCCATTTATATCAAAACTTCCCAATAATAAGATGATATTACTTCTTTTGGCACCTTCCAAGAAAAATTGTCTTTCATGCAAGATCTAATGACTGAGAATTACATGCACTTTGCTTACTTTTTAAGTAGCCCATCTGTCCTGTTATAATCATGAAGTATGACAGTAGTTGTAATAAATTCCTTCACTGGAACATTGTGTTTTTCCTTCTACCTTCATACAGCTGCCAAAAACCTATGACCACATAACACAATGTACTCCCTCCTTTGCAGATGAGGCTACATTGTCTCTTACAGAATGTTCTTAATACTTTCTAAGAGCTGTAACCTAGGTCAGGACAGCACCAAGCCCATGGTCTGATGCACATATATTCATTCTTTCATTTGTTCATTCATTTTCCATTTACCCCCTTAATCCATTTAAGAGTCATAGGTGGAACCCAAGGTTGTCCCGGCACTCAGTGAGCAAAAGGCAGAAAAAAAATAGTTTGTGTATAGGGCTTCTACCTATTGATGCAGACACGCACACACACACACACACACACACACACACACACACACACACACACACACACACACACACACACACAAAACATCAGCCAATGTGGAAAACAACACCATAGCTGAAGATCATTTTAAGGTGTGCCAGCATTCAGCCATCAAAATGTACTAACATCTTTGATGGTATATGTTCAATGTATCATGCACTTCTTAGAACCATTCCACTTCTTTTAACATTAACTTAACAATAAGGCAGGTTTTTTCATTACATTCATACATATCAGGGAAGGAACTACATTGCATGCTTCATCTAACAGTGAAAAACACAGACAATGACAATGCACATTACAAAGTTTTTTAAACATTAACGCAATGTTTAATCAATGTTTAGTGCATTTAAAATGTAAAATACATTTTTTTTTTTACTGAAACTTTTATTTTAGTTGGTTATTTCAGTTTGGTATAGGTATAGAGTATTTAGTAGACTTTACAGTGGAGTGTGATCATTAGTCTGTCTGTCTCTCATATCCTTCACTTCATCCTCAAATCTCTATAAGTTCATCTCTTGGCTGGTGCTGTCTTTTTTAGGTAGATATTATTTTATTTTATACGGGATATATAGCTATATTTTCACATTGCTATTCTGGAATTTTTTCTTTTGCTCGTCAGACATAACTGACTGCACTGACGACAACATGATAGAATATAATATATGATAATATAATATTATCCAAAAATGATATGCCTGGCTACTCCTAGATATATTATTTAACTATTAGTAGAGTATTATGGGGGGTGGAGTGAGTATGGATAAATGAATAAAAGGAAAAAAGGAATAGACAAAAAATAGAGAAATAGAAGAAAACTATATTATACTATATTATACTGTATGTTTTATACAATATACAGGAGTGTGTTGACACTCAAAATAAAATCATTGAAACATTTAAATACAAACACTCAAAAATTTAAAAACACAAAAAATAAAACAAAAAAAAAACAAAAAAAAAACAAAGAAAAAAAAAAAAAAAAAATTGCTTTCAATTAAGAAACTTTTCACATTAAACTTAAAACACACAGCAAGTTTGTCTGAATAGAATAGTTGTAGTGAAAGTGGGAATGTAGTGATGAACCTTTCTCTCTATTTAGTTGTATGTATTCTCTGATGTCTCTTGTTCTTGTCTGAGTTGTTGTCCTTCTATTTGTCAGTCTGTGTTGTTTTTGGATGTTTGGAAAGATGATGTTGATGATGTTACATGGAAAACAAAGGAAAAAAGCTTGTCACATGACTCCATCCTTAACTGGTAGTGACACAACTGCCTGACTCCCTGCTGGTAAGATTTTTTGAGGCTGGATTTCTTTTTTCTGAGATTCTTTCTTTCTTCTTTGTTTTTTTTTGATTTTATTTTTCAGTAGTTAGGTGCGACCGTTCAAGGTCTTCTATATTCAGGGACTGAGGTGAGAGAATAATAATTTCAATATTTTAATCATTCTAAATTTCAGGACCCACAATAAAATTTCCCAACAATGGGAACTTACTGGCCAAAATGACAAACTACACTCTGCTAAGTCCTTGATGGACATTTCTTTGGCTTGAATATTCCATCTTATTATATGGTGGTGGGGGGTGGATTTGGAATATAATTGGGTGTGGGGGGGTGGGAGGCTTTGGGGGATGAAGGGAGGATGAAGGGTTTTGGAGATTTTAAGTTTAAGAAAAAGGATTCATTTTGCCTTTTTCTTTTTTTTGTTTTTTTTTGAATTCTTTTTGTCACTCATCAGTTTTTTGTCAGTTTGGGTGTTGGAATTTTTGGGCTTTGTAAGAGTTGTTTTTAACTAATTGTGATAGATAGAAGGATCTTTTTGAGTACAGTTGCTACATGGTGATAAAAGAAGAAGGAGTCATCTATACACGTGCCTGGATTTCTGATGACAGACTAATTGGACAGTGAGGAGTCTTTGACACAGTATGTAGTAGCATTTTGTTTCTTTCAAAGGAAATAATACTGCATTTCATTGCATTTAGTTTGATCCCTTTTTCAGTGCATCTTATATTAACTTGTGATTTTTCTGCTTGATGGGAATTTGTATTGTTTCTTGATTTGACAACTAAACCCAGCTGGCAGTTATTTGTGAATTTAATATGCCAGCGATCCTTGTTATCATTGGTTCATTGGTAAGTACTAGGCTAAGTGTCCTTGTGGGGCATTTAAACCTAGCTAAATTTCCTTTTGTTGGTTGAATTAAACCATCCCATTCGGTGTTAGATTGGTTTTGCCAATCCCATGGTCGACAATTATATATTACACATACTGAGAATAAATTGACTCATACGCTGTGCATGGAGTAACACGTTTAGGAGCTGCTGCTGTCCACTAATAGTACAACGGGCAGTTCTGGTGTAGACTTTTTGTTACCTATCAATATATTCAAGTTGCACATGGACAAGGATGAGCTTTGTTTTATGTGAATGGGGATTCTGTTCCAGGCTAGTGGTATTCTCCCTCCAAACTGTTCTGTTGATGTTGCATAAGATGTTTAGATCCCTAGATTGAGTATCTCTGATGTCATTGGACTTGCTGATGTGCAGTAAATACTCCAGTAATGAGTCAGAGGATGTCTTGTATGCCAGACACATGTCACCTCTTAGCAATTTGTTGGGTACCTAGTAGTACCTACCTATGAACCTAACCTACCTATGAACCTATAGTGACAGGGCTTTGAGTCAGTCCATGTTGGACATGTTGTTTAGGCCTTGTATCCCTTTAATAAGGTATCTCTGTGGGCATTCCAGTTGTTGCATGTGTCTGAACAGATACATGCCAAAGGGGACATTATGCACAATGACTGGCCTAGTGAGGGCTAAGCAAAGGGTAACAGTGACATTTCTAGACCTTGGAACCATCCCTTTGTTTATAAGCTGTGCAATATAGAAGGATTTTCATATGATAGTGGACACATGTTGGTTGAAAGTTAGGCCACTGTCCATATATGTTCCAAAGTCCTGAACAACTGAACTCCCAGAACAGTATAGTCAGTGTTGTAGTTCTCCATGGCAGACAACTTCCCAGAAGATAATGTAATGCATTTTTTGGGATTTAGTTTCAGTCCATGATTCTGCAACAGGACAAACCTTCCTTTTAGATGGCTAAATCATTTGCGGATCCACTAACTGCTCCAGGCATGCAGTCATCTGCAAATGTAGTCATTCCGATTCCTTTGATATTGGCTTTTACTTCAGGGAAGTAGATGCCAAACAGGAGAGGTCCTAGCACCAAACTCTGGGGAACTCCACTGGTGACTGGCCTCTCCAGAATCAGCTTCCACTATTTTGACCTCTTGTGCCTTATCTTTGAGTCAGTTGGCTATCCAATGGGTGATGTAGGGATTTATTCCCAGTTTATTTAGCTTTTCTATCAAGCCTGAATGGGAGATTGTGTCAAAAGCTTTGACCAGGTCGAAGTATGCTATGTGTACCATTTTACCTTTATCCATTGCCTTGGTAACCTTTTCAAAAAAATCCACCAGGATGAGTAAGCATGACTTGCCCTTCACAAATCCAAACTGAGAGAAGTCCAGTGTTTGGTGGTTCCATATGTCCTTATTGACTAGTTCCATGATAAATCTTTCAATGGCTTGGTATGTGAGACTGGTCCGACTTGGGGTCTGTAATTGCCTAGGTCTGTGGAAGGTCCACCGTTATGCAGGGGAATGACTGTAGCTGTGCATAGGAAGTTACTAGTCCTGAGGTTCAGGGGACCATTAATAAGCCTTACCCAAATTCCCAGGTGACCCCAAGCACTATTTAGTTAAGTGACTTGCTTGAGGTCACACAGTAGGCAAATGAAGGATGAGGAAATCAAACCAAGTACCATAGGAACTATAACTCAATGCCTTAGCCCTCTGCACCAACTGCCAGACTTAGTGACTATTCTCCATTGGCTTAGTAAAAAACATGTATGTCGGCTGAGGTTGAAGAGTGTTGTTAGATGGTGGCTAAATCATGCTTCATCCTATTTAAGATGTATCAAGAGATATTGCTAGGAGCCATCGATGCAGTATTTTTTGCTACTGATAACACTTTTAAGACTTGGGCATGTTTGATAGCTGGAGTTGATTAGTTTGTGGTTTATTTTGTGGGACTGAAGGGGACAAGAGGGAGGAATAATGCTTGGACTGAATTTATCAGCCAGTACGTACACTATATATATCTTCAGCCTCAGTAAAGGTAACATCACTAATAACCAACTCAGTGCATTGCTGGATTGTACTTATGAGCTTACGAACATAAGTTAGGCTTAAAAAGGTCCTTGAGGTTGTTAGCCTAGTAAACACCTATGAACTTATGAACCTATAGCTGAAAAATGTGTGATTGTCTTTAGCTTGGATGGCTATTTTAGCCTCTAACTAACTTGGCTTTGATGGATTTTATAAAGCTCCTGAGTTGTTTTTATTATTTCAAAGATGAGGGCTCTATCATTTTGAGAATTATCTTTTTTACTTTTAATCGCAATTCTCTTCCATTTATTGTGAATCTTGTTGATATCATAGTTCCACCATGGAGGTTTGTTTATGGGGTGTGTCCCGTGCTTGTTCTTACAAGGTACAGCTACCAGTAGCTTATTGGCTCAGGGCTGAGCTTTATGGCAGGCACACCCTGGCCAATACAGGTACATAAACACCTCCCACCATCAGCATGTGTTCCTGGTTTAGATCTAAGTAGAGCGGGTCCTCATCCCACTTATCACTGGCAAATACCCCTTGCCCATTTTTGGTGACATCAGTCAGCACAAATAAATCACCTAGAACCCCTTTTTACCCCATCAAGTGGCTAGCCCTGACATGGTTGCAGTCTGTAATCCCAACCAAAGTTGATGCCCAAAGTGGTTAGTCTATTCAGTTCTTCCCCATCTAGATACCATTTCAAGCTTGTGCTGCTGCCCACAACTCCCTTCTTTGGTGAGCTCATGGTGGAAACACTCAGCAGGTTTTTTGGGGGAGGTGGATGTAACCCCACAGAGACACAGGGAGAACATTCAGACTGAGGCCTGAGGTCAGGATCGGACTTTGTACCTTGTGTATGGGAGGCAAAGACCTTTACTATTATGCTAACTATGTCCTGCATAGAACACTGTAAGTGTAACTGAAATAATTTAACAGAATAGACATAAAAGCTTTTTTCTTCGTTTTTTGATGTAAAAGCTCATTTGCCACAGTTCAAGAAATTTCCACATTTCTTAGAGTCTTGAATAAAAGACCCTGTCAATGTTGAGATGAGATGAACAAATGCTAAATAAGAGAGGTCCTAATATGGACCCCCTATGGAATGCCATTGGTCACCTTTTTCTTAAATGAGGAGGCATCAGTGACACTATCAACATGCATTCTGTCCTTGAGACAGTTTTGCACTTCATCATTCCACACAGAAATTTATATTTTAGAGTATTAGCTCATTTACAATACCATTGTGCGATATGGCATCAAATGCTTTTAGCAGGTCTAGCTAGGAAGTATGAACATTATGAGTATTGTCAGCAGTATGTGTTACCTTTACAAATTAGTTCACAAGATTGTGGAGACATGGCATGCCCTTAACAAATCAGAATTGCTGTAGAGTTAGATTAAATTCTTAATGTCCTGGTTTATCATTTCAGTGGTGATGCATTCCATGGGTTTTCAGACAAGTTTAGAAACGCTAATGGGTTATAGTTGCTTAGTGGGCCACTGGTATGAGGGGGCATTACCGTCAGTGTTCTACTGATTAGGGACATCACCTGTGGCAAGGCTTTGAATGAATAACTTGAGGGATCAACAAGGGCCTTCTTGATACTATTTTTAAGACAACCAGGATTGTTCTTTAAGGACAGTTCTCTTGTTCTCACTGGCAATATAACTGAGCTCCAGGCTTTTATAAAAGCCTTTGCTATTAAGTGTGTGCAAAGTTTTGGATCAATAACATTCTCATCAGCAGAACCTCAACCTGGGTTCATTGGTAAACATTTCATGATCAATACTTCATGATTTCTGGGTTGGCAGGGGAAAAAGAAAATGAACTAAAAAATGCAGAAGTAATGTTCAAAGAATGGCAAATCAAAGAGTAAAGACAATGTTATTTTCATCATGTTTTACTATGCTAAAACATTTCTTTACTTTGAAAGGAATATAACTTTACATACCTAAGATTAATTTTCTGAATGTTTAGTGTAGAATTATTGGATTTGACAAAATTAGCCTGCAATCTACATTCATTTTTATTCATTTTTAATTATGGAAGACCCACAAGGCACAGGAGGAAGTTTAGGAAAGCAATGCAGAAACACAAAGCCCTCAAAATCTTATAATATTCAAGCAGAACCTGAGGGAGTCAAACATAGGTTTATAAAATAAATCTTGTTAAAACCTTAAAAAAAATCATAATTTCTTTTTGAATTTATTAATTTTAATTTCTTCAGTAAAAGTTTTCATCATGCTATCTACAAGGCATTCCCTTGCAAACTGCTGCCCTGCCATTTCCCCGCTCATGAAAAAGGATTTTACAGACCAGTTGCAAAACTGGACAATACCAGTGCAATAATAGTTTATTAGGTGGTATAATAAAATGATTATATTGAACAACTTTGGAAAACATTGCAGCTGATAGAAAATGTATTTGGTACTACAAATGCCACAAAACAACATCCTTCTTCTCCTTCATAATGAATAAATTGCTAAGAGAACCTTGGGGTTCCTTCTGAGGAAGGTATGAAAATCTTTCTGGAAGAGTGTGAATGCTGTGGTTTCACCTATGTTAGCTGAAATCACTTTTCTATAAGTTAATTAGGTTTCATCATTTATTAAATCAAACAAAATGTAATTTGTTCATAGGTTCATATGTGTTTACTAGGCAAATGACCACAAGGGCCTTCTTAAGGTTAGCCATGCATCGCAAATGTCTAACAAGTTCTGGTTCGCTTAATAAGTGTAAGCAGGGTTTTGGAAGATTAAAAATTTACAAGTAGTGGCATGGGAGATAAACCATTACAGGTTGCCTGTGTCCATTAGAGACATAGCTAAACCAGGGATGAATTTCCTGTTCCCCATCCAACTGTCCAAGGTACACTTGAATTGGGTTAGGGAGGATCTCTGCTTCACATGTATGGGGTGCCTGTTTCAGAGATGGGGTAGTCTTTGGGATATATACTTGTCAGTCCAGCAAGTCCTATTTAAATCACAGACAAAGTTTAAGTCTTTAGAATGGGTAATTCTAGTACTGTTTGTTTTGTGGATATGTGGGAGGTCCACCAGAATGGGGTCTGACAATGCCCTGTATGCCAGGCATAGATCTCCCCTCAGCAGCCTCTAGGAGACAGAATACAGGGATAAGGCCTTGAGGGGATCTACATAGGATATTTTACTTACTCCCTGCATTATTTTTGTTTGGAACTTCTGTGGATGCTCCAGTTGCTGGATATGCCTGATTAGTCACAAACCAAAGGGGACATTGTACTCAATGATAGGTCTAATGAATGATGAATACAGTGGAACAATGACTTCCTTGGACCTAGATGCCATACCTTTGTTTATAAGTTGCGCAACATACAATTATTTCCTCACTACTGTAGATGCATGATGGTCAAAGGCTAGATTGCTGTCTATGTGTGTCCCTAAGTCCCTGACTCATGGTCGACTTTAAGGGGTGTGTCATCAATGATAGTTACCAGAGGTGGATGATTTTCTGAAGAATGCTATTATGCATTTTTTGGCATTTAGTTTTAGTCCATGGCTCTGACACCAGTTATTTGTCTGTATCAGCCCTTCCCGGAGAACATTTGTATTAGTGTTTGATTCAATGGCAGCTCATAATTTGCAATCAACTGCAAATTTAGTCAGCCAGAGACCACTAACATTGACTTTGACTTCAGAGAAGTAAATGCCAAAAAGGACCGGTCCAAGGACCGATCCCTGAGGGACTTCATTTGTGATTGGCCTTGTTGTAGAGGTGGACTCACCAATTCTAATTTCCTGTGTTTTGTCTGCGAGCCAGTTTGCTATTCACCTTGTGACAGATGGGTTTGTACCTAACCTCTTAAATTTGTCAATAATGCCTAAGTGAGGTATTGTGTCAAATGCCTTGGCCAGGTCAAGGTAGGCAGTGTGAACCATTTTGAGCTCATCCATTGCATTAGTGACCTTCTCAAAGGTTGAGTAGGCATGACCTGCCCTCCACAAAACAAAGTAGGTTGGGTCCAGTGTCTGGAGGTTTACTATATCATTATTAATCATTTCCATGATAACACTTTTCATGGCTTTGCATATAAGACTAGTGAGACTTATGAATCTGTTGTTTCCAGGGTCTGTAGATGGCCCACCTTTGTGGAGAGAGATGACTGCTGCTGTTCACTGTTCATGAGGCACAAAGCTTGTTTGGAGGTTACAGTTAAATAGCAATTCCAGAGGGCCTGATAGGTCATGTTTCATGCTATTTAGAAGGCATCATAGGATATTGTCTGGGCCCATTGATGCATTGTTCTTGGCCTTAGAGAGAGCATTAAGGATCTGCTCCCTAATGGTAGCAAAAGTTATATTTTATGGTATTTCCTGAGGGAGGGTTGAGGGGAAGACAGGGGTAAAGGTTGAGCCGAATTTACTCTTCACAGCACCGGTAATGTGCCCAGTAATGACTCCTTCTGCAATTCGTATGGAGTTACATGTATTGGTAACATTTCTAAATACAATTATAGATTTCTTTTTATAAGACCCATTGCTCTTGCTATTATTGGAACTGTCTGGGTATATTTCTTCCACATTGCTCTCATTTCTGCCTGCAAATCCTGATATTTTATAACTTTGTGTCTCTCTGTATGCAAGACACTGTAGTCACTGGGTGTAGTGATTTCAATGATCAATGTTACTTTTGTCTTCTTTTCATGGACCACTATATATGTTTTTCTCAAATCTATTTTTTGAACTGTTGGTAATGGGTGATCCCATGTGATACAGACTTCATCATTTTCTATGATGCTGTGTGGCTCATGTTTCCAGTGTTTTTCAGCTACTTCAATACCATAATGTTTACACAACCTCCAGTGCAACAGTCTTGCCATATTATTATGCCTTTCAGTATACAGTCCTTTTGCCATTAATACATCACAACCAGCAAGGAGGTGTACGACTGTTTCCAATTCTGTTTTACAAAACTTACATTTGTCTGTTTCTCCCACATATTCAATGGACTTTGTAAACCAACGTGTGCGTAGCCCACTACCGTGGGTCGCCAATATTAACCTTTCATCTTTTGGTTTGAATTTACCTCTGCTTAACCATTCCTGCATTCAGTCTTGATCAACATGAGGTACTTCCAGAAGTTTTCTATACTTGCAAGTATATTTATGCATTTTCCACATTTCTTACATTCTCATCTGATCCTTCACCTTATATTCTTTCTTTTGTTTTTTTGGCACATTCAGTTGCCTCCTGATTTTTATCTACTTCTGGTTTGATTTCCATTCCTTCTTGATATCAATATGTTTCTGCTAAACTAAGCAAGGAATTCATCTTAGATTTATTCTACTCATGTTTCAAAACTTTCACTGTGTTTGGGTCCTGTGAGGTCAGCAGATATGTGTGCAGTCCCATAGCTGCAGATCTATGCATGTATTCAATTTCATGGAGGCCCATACCTCCTTTGGAATGGGGAATATATAATCTTGGCATGCACTGATTTTTATAAATCATTTGGTGAGCATGAAGCATCCTTCTTGTTTTCCTATCTAATCTATCCAACACATTTTGGGAGCAGCCAATCACTCTAAAACTGTAAGTTAGGACAAGAACAGCAAATTGGTTTATAGCTTGAATTTTTTTCCTAGATGTCAACACTGTTTTCAGGATTAATTTAGGTCTTCTAAAATATTCCTTACTAAGTTTTATTCACATTTGTTCATGTTTTATTGTTGATCTTTCATCATTTCACAAATATTTATACACTCCCTCTTGCTGAAGTTCTTTTATATCACATTCTTGTCCCAAACTGATGTTTTCTTGGTGCTGCATTTTTCCTGTTTTAACAGTTGATTTTGCACATTTATACATGCGTGAATGGGCGTACCTTCGTTGAAGGTTATGCATCAGGGCTGGCAACCTGGTACGTAAAAATCTACTGCCAATCATTAATGGACCAGAGTTCCGCTGTGGCGACCCCTAACCGAGAAAAGCCGAAAGATACAACAACATCAAGACCAAATTACATTCTTATATTATCTAAAAAGTTTTGACTACTTATAGTTGTGCTTTCAGTTCCTCATGTGATTAGCTATACAGTTTTAAATCATCAACAAAGAGATGGTGAGAAGTTTTTAGACTTTGTTGTTTTCTAGGAGCCAAATTATAGCCATGCATAATCTGTTAATTACACAGCTTAACAGGTTAAGGGCAAGACAGAATAGCAGAGGTGACAGGGAGTTAGCCTGGAATATCTACGTTGGATTTTTATCCCTGGCATAATAATTTGTCCTTTATCATGGCTTAATTGCAAAGTGGTCTGCCATTGTTTCATGGTCACTGTAATGCAGTTGATCAGTGTAGGATGCATCTTAACATTTTTAAGCACTCTTTTATTCATGCATGTGGGATACTATAAAATGCATTTTGTAGTGAATCCATGCCATACTTCCTTCCCTTTTTACAGTTCTCTTTTATGAATTTATTTAACAACAGATGATCCTTTGTATCATATGGCTTGCTTTTATTGCTCTTTTGTTCCATTGACATGATTGAGTTTTCTTCTAAATGACTATAAACTCTGTTGGCATCATTTCTGGTGTATAGTTTATATGTAGCTGGAAGGCAAGTTACTGGTCTATAATTTTAAGGTAGCTTGCAGGTTCACTCTTAAGTAGGAACATTTTACTGGCTCACTACAGGTGACTGCATTTACAATGACCTCTGCACACAATTATGTATTGCCTTTGAGGTTGCAGACATAGCTAAAGAATGCACAATACGACAAACCAGTTTTATAGCTAAATAATGCCTTGTGGTTGTCCTTGCCTTGGGAGCCAAATTTACCTCAAATTTGGCTTTGGTAGACTTTATTTGTTCTCTGAGTTGTTTGTTTAGTTTGATGAAAGTGATTTTATCCTGCTGGGTGCTGCATCTCCTAATTTTTTCCATGATTTTCTTCCTTCTGATATACATCCAATTGATTTTATGATTCTACCAGGTGGCTTGTTTTTTTGAATTATTTCTATGCGTCTTCCTGGTGGGTACATCTGCCTCAATGCAGCTATTAACATACTTGTATAGGGTTTCTGTGAACAGTTCTGTAAAGGCAGAAATGTTCTCATGGTTAATGGGGGCTTGACATTTTGTCAGGTTATCACTTAATATCAGGAAGTTACCTTAGAGTAGTTGCCAAATATTCCAATGTTAGCTGGGGGTTTATGCTTTATTTTTACATCAAAGGAGACCACTTTGTGGTCTGACCTTACCATGTAAGACATTACTCTAGGGGGTGTGTAGCACTCTCTCATATTAGTGAGGACCAGATCCAGTATGGCTGCACCCCTGGTTGGTTTATTGACAGTCTGGCCCAGGGGGGTTATGTTTACAAAACCTAGGAATCTCTGTGCCTGTATGTTTGGTATTATATAGGATTCCCAGTTAATAGTGGGGTAATTAAAGTAGTCCTTGAATATGGTATTGGGTTGGATGGGGAGTGTTCCCAGTATGTTTAAATGTATGGTATGGGTTTCCTGGGTCATACAGGGGGACATGTAGCTTGCAAGGAAGTGGTATTGGAGTTTGCCTGTGGTGATTTGAACACAGAGTAGCATTGTCCTCTTTGACCAGCCTTGACGCATATTTATTTTTGATGTAAGTCGCGACACCTCCACCTTTAGTCCCTGTCTGTGTAGTAGCTGGTCTAAAAGTGTAGAAGACATTCTAACCTTGCACTGTTTGTGTGCTTGCCACAACTTTAATCCGTGTCTCAGTGGCTGCACAGACGTCATCATTCTCTAGAGTGAAGAGAACATCTAGGGAGTGGAGCTTTTTGCTTAGGCTTCTAGCACTGAGCAGTAATACCTTTAGATTATCTTGATTTTGATTTGCTGTTTCAGAAGTGCTTTCAGTTTGGCATTGTATAAAAAAGGCACTATGGGGGAAGACAATGTTTTAGCTAATATTTGAAAGCCTAGAGGGGAGAGGTGCAGACCATTCCTGGCAAAGCAGCATGGCCTGTTGATCATCTCCTTCCATGCTGACAAATATTATGCCCCCTTAGAATAACACCAGAAACTAAGCCAATTATTAAAGTCAGTCACATTTTGTTCATATTGTGGCATCATGCTTGGAGAAGGAAGAATGCTGCTCAATGCTAGACTCAAATCAGCCTAGGACACATATTCTGAGAGCTCCATGATGTCTGTCTTCATATAGGATAGGGAGGTATGTCTCAGATCATTTACACCCACATGGACTATGATTGAATCATACTGGTACTTTTGGTTCAATGACCTGATTGCATGCATAATGTGGTGGATCCTAACCCATGATTAGCAACTGATGGCTGCTTGCTCCTTAGGCTGATGAGATGGACATCAGTGTGCCTCAAAATAGAGTCTACAATGACCAGCATGTTGGATTATGTGGTGGCTTGCCTTTTAGGCTTAGAAGTAGAAGCTTTGTGAGTTGTGGCCATATGTGTTGATCTGGGTGCTGTTTTGAAAGAGTCATTTGGGACTGCTGAGTGTGCTTGTTATATGTACTTCATCTAGGAGGTCTTTGGGGTTTAGGAAGGTTTCAATTTAAGTGCCTCATCACGTGGGTCTATATGTCTGCTTTGAATTGTGTGTGATGGGTGCAGTGTGTGCACTACTGACAACCTTATTGACATTAGTAGTACTTTTATGTGAGAGCTTTGCCTCAAGTGACATCATGCAAATACATCTGTCACATACCACATCAGTTTGTTTGAGAATTAACTGGTTGTCTGTAAATGTGAAGCAATTTCTGCATTGCCTAAGGATGCCCATATCCATGAATCTAGTAACAGAGATAGTGGGAACGTTCATATCCATGGCAACAGACCTTTTTTTTTTATTAGACAGTTGTAATGATAATATAAAGCAATGCAAGGAGTATCTGGTTTGCAACTCTAGGGACAGTGCTTGTCACTGCAAATTATTTGTCCTGTGTGCAACTAGTTATTAGTAAAATTTCAATTGTGCTTTTACAGGAAAAATGTCACTCAGGGTATCTGTGTCTATACAGGGCACCACCACCACTTGAAGGGAAACTGAGTAGACCCTGAAAATGTAAGAATGAAGTATTTAGGCAGATATTCTGAAGATAGAAGCAAATCAAGCAGTACTTACTGAAAACAAAGAATTAGCTTGTCAAGAATGATAAAAACAGGAAAGTCACGTGAATGGCTGTTACTAGTGCTGGTCTCACTACAGCTTCACTCTTCTGGGATACGATGCTTCTTTGATTCTTCTCTCGCCAGAAGCAAAACATAAGCTCCAGTCCCACGATGAGATGTAGGCCACAGTCTGTTTGGTGATCCACAGTCTTGTCCCAGATGATGCAAGGCTCTGTAGGCTTGTTGTAGACTTTTCCTGGTAGATGCCTTGAATAGCAACCAGATCAATCAGGAAAGTCAAGCACAGACACTCACAGCTCAACTAGAAACAGTCAGGAATAAATCCACTCTGCTCCTGCTCTCACCAAATGCACAATATAAGCACAAATCCCAAGCTGTCACCTATGAAGCAGTTATTAGGCTGTCTGGTGATCAGCAGTCTCAAGGAAATAGTGTCACTGTGCTCCATCTTCTCAGCAGAAGAAAACAGAAGCACTAATCTCAAGATGGCTACTGAGAGCCAGAATCTGGGCTCTCCAATAATTGGTAGTCTTGCAATAGATGTTGCAGATTTTAAAGGTGAGATAGGAAAAAATGAGTTAATATCCTAAGCACTGCAGTTTGCACTAAGCAGTTAGATATGAAAGAGGAGTAACTTAAGCTTTATCTGTCTAAGTAGACAGCCACTAATTTAAAAAGTGCAAGATAGATTAGAAGGAGGTAGGCACTTTGTATTGTGTTTCTATGGAATACAGTGGGATGTGCGATAACTTTAAATAATTTATGGGAAGTGATTTCATAAAATGATGATTTTGCACTTACTCGCAACAGCCAATGAAAGGGGTGAGGGAAGTAGATATGTGATCAAAGTAACAGAAGGGGCAGGCAACTAGAAAGACAGCTGTGTTTAAGAACACAACAACACTAGGGCCAGAGGGTGAGAAAAAAAAAATCTGTGGGACTCAAAAGAGACACAGCTATGGTCCCTTTCCTAGTTTTAGTATGCAATTAAAAGCAAGATACACATAAAACACAGTGCAAAGAAAACAAATCACAGTATACAAAGTAGAAGAAGGCAATACATTAATAAAAAATGCAAGAAAGCAAAAGCAAACTAAGCTCTTCTTCACAGCAAGTTGTAGCACAGTCTTAGTGAGCTTTTCCAGTAAAGCTTTTAAATGTTTTATTTTCCCCTTAAATAGAAGGTTTAGCTCCACCCTCAGTTCACAGATAATTAACCTTTTATTGACCTATTCTAACTTTTGTGTGACTCCTTAATTGAACTGTTTTAATTACAGTGTGACTTACTAGATACACAGCTTTAGTCTCTTTACTAGTTTTATTACGCAATTAAAAGCAGAATACAAGGAAAACACAGTGTCAAGAAAATAAATCATAGTATACAAAATAGAAGAAGGCAATAAGTTAATACACAATACAAGAAAGCAAAAGCAAACTAACCTTTCCATCACAGCAAGTTGTGGCAGAGTCTGTGCAAGCTTTTCCAGTAAAGTAAAACGTGTCCAACAGGAAAATGATTGTCTGTGGGACCTGGGTATTCAAGCTCCTATGCAGAGCAGGAAAAATGTCCACTAATAAAATACCCTAGGGAAGCCAAGAACAAATGGATGACCAGGTAGGCTGCCTTAATTAAGGTACAGTGGAATGTCGGTGAAGAAGCTGGGCTACCGGTAAAGCCTTGAGAAAGGCTGTGTGTACCTGAGCGCTTGTGGTTGAAGGCTGAGTAAAGCCTTTAGAAAGGCTTTGTATACAGGTCATAGTTCCAGCTGGTCAGGTCGCCTGGTGAGAGGAACCGCTAGTGTGGCAACTAGAAATCAAAGATGAAACACACAGAAAAAACAGGCAAAACAACATAAATGTGGCTCGGCTAAGGAGCTCTGCTCGCCGTGGTGGCAAAAAATCAACATAGTTGAAGTTCAGATTCTAGAAGGTCGTACTTTATTGAAGTAAAAAGTACCAGAAGTACAATCACCATCGAAGCATATTTCCTTAATGGAAAGAGTGATCCTGAGGATTTCCTTTTATAAGAGTACCTGGGGGTGTGTCAGTGGGAGCCAATCAAGTATGGGTGAAAAAACCTTTATTGTGATTGGGCACGACAACTTGACATCACACCTTACAATCTGATAGGTTAGATACCCTGAGCCAGCTCATACGTGGTTAGTAGAATCACTCTAAACCTACAATAGTGAAGTTCATAGATTAGCTAAAATTAGCTAAAAAATGTAGTTAACTAAAAATAGTCTTGCTGGAACAAAAAAAACAAAAAAAAAAAAATCAACCCTTGCTGGTAAAAAACATTGTTAGGCTACACTTTTCGAAATCTTCGTCAGGATGGTGGACGACCTAAAAGAGCATAATAAGCAAACCGAGCGTACTAGAGAAATAGCAACAACATGTATGTAAAATAACATGTATGTAAAATAAGAAACAGGCTAGAAAACCATAAAATAAGACCAAAAAATAAGAACCAAGCTAGATATCCAAAAAATAAGTTACAGAAACTAAAAAGAGAAACAAAATAGTGAAAAATTCTTAAATAATGGATATCAATAGACACTAATGTATTAAGATGTGGAACTGAATAAGGGCTGTTAATTAAAAAAAAAACTATTTTAAAAAGGCACTGATATGTAACCTGAAAAGCTAGAAAGACCCAAAAAAAACAGTAATACTGAACCATTGTAGAAAACATGAAAGACATGAAAGACAAAAAAAAAAAAGTGGGAAATAGTGAAAAAGCCCACTAACAGCATAAAGTTGTCCACAAAACAGTGGGACAACTGTGAATAAGTAAAGTATATAAGTTTTTCATGAAATGTGATAAAAATAGAACTAACAGCCATGTGATGAAACTGTGCTGATATAAGTGTGGAGCTACGTGTAGGATAGCGAAATGTGGTACAGAGAAAGTAACTGTGTGAGACTGTGCCTTTTTATATGAGAAAGTAAATAAACACAGTGAGGATTATTAAAACAGAAATGTCTCATTCTAATTAAGTATCTTGTTGAACGATGTGTTCACCAGTGCTTTGAAATGGGGTACAGCTTCCTAGGGCTAACAGTGGATATTTTATTTATTAAAGCCCATTTATTTCTGTGTGGAACTGAAAGAGAACTTGGGACAGAACACAACCTTGAAAAGACCTTTTGTAATAAGAGAAACATAAGCAGAACTAGCTACTAACAGGCAAATGTGTACATATGAAAAACTTTAATTAAGGTCAAGAAAGTAGGGTTCTTAACTGATGTATGAAATGCAATAATACAAATTGCAAACATTTTACAAATTAAAATGTGATTCAAGTATAAGACAGCGTATTCTAAAAATTGCTGTTACAGCTTTAAAGCATGTCCACAGGTAGGGGTATCTTTGTCTTGAAACCCTCATTGTCAGTTACTGATGTACACTGTTCTTGAGGGCACTGTACCGTGGAGAAGGGAGAATATTTCAAAATACTAAAATTTCAGAGTTAGTATATATTGCCCATAATTTCACTTAAGGTTTCACTGTTCCATGAATCCCAGTTAAAATGCTCTGATTTTCAGAGGGCATCCCAATTAAATAATGCAGTCATGACCAGGCGACAAGAGATCAGTGAGTCTATACTGCCCACCATCTTTGACGTCGACAGAGATAATATAACATCAGGTTGTACATGATGTCATGCCACTCAGACACACATAACCCAATAAAAATGCAGTACTTTGAATACTCAAAGCTGTGAAGTGTAAAGCTTAGATCACTCAGTCGTAGAGTTATGTCTTGGCATTATTTCTGCCAAAACAGACTGAACACAAGTTGTGGATTCCAGAAATGAAATTAGTACATTTTTAATGGAGTCTCATCAATTAATTTGCTTTAACAACAGGCATATTTTTTTTTTCTTTGCTTACTTATCAAGCATTACATTGGTGGGCTGGTACATAGACCATTTTCACTTAAGCTGCAAAGGCAGAACTTACAGGTCATCGCTACACATACACATCAATAAGGGACAATTCCTGCAGCTTGCTATTTGCATCAATAAGAAAATAAGCTGGCATTAGGATAATTACAGATGTTTAGCATTTCTCTGTATTCTGTTCTCCTAGTACAAATATTTATTATTTGCATTATATTTATTTTACTATGAGTTATATTCGGAAACAACTTTTCTGAGATAGTGGTGGATTTTATTTATTAAGGCCCAATCTTTCTGTTCAGGATTGAAAGAGAAATTGGGATAGAAGACTTAACCTTGAAAATTCCTTTTATATTAAGAAGAAGGACCTTTAAGCTGATCTAGCTGTTAACAGACATATGTGTTTATATGAAAACCATCAAGGTTAAATCTAATAAAAGAGAGGTGTACTATATGTTAAAGGGGGGTAGATTTGATAAACCCAGTTGTTTTTGCAGCTTTATTGAACATATAAAAGGTGCTAACATGGTTAAAAAAAAAAGAAAATAAATTATTAATATGTTCAATAATGAAAGAAAAATACAAGAAAATATGCTGCTTAATAGTAAATTTAAAAGAGGGAAAGAACGTATAAATGGGGAAATAAAAGTTTATGAAGAAAAAATATATTATTGAAAATAAAGACAGTAATATAGAGCACAATCGAAAAGAATGGTATTTAAATAAAATTAATAAGTATTACTGTGTTTTCCCTTGGGAAAAAGATGGAGGAAAAAAATAAAAGCCATGCAAACAAGACTGAAGATTTTCCTGTGAAGATTATCAATAAAAATTACCAGTGACAGCTAATATGCCATATAAAAACAGAAAAGAATATGTAATTGCTAGGGTAAAGTTAAAACAATGGAGTACTTTTAAAATGTGAAAAGATAAAGAAGTTATGGAGAAAAGTATATCAAGAGAAAGTCCAGAAAGTATTAAACAAATGAAGGATATAAGCATGGATATGTCAGAATATGGTTATTATTGTAATAAAAGAAATTAATTTGTTAAAAAGGTAGATATGAAGATATTTTATATAATATGAACTATACAGAATGAAATAATTAAAATTTTATGAGAAAATGGATTTTGGTAGGAATATTGAAAAATAAAAAAAAAATTTGGTTATGGAAAAAATGGTGGGGGTCAGAAAATTTATGAAAAAATGAGGAAATTCACGTACAAAGTTTATGCAAATGAAGAAAAAAGAAGTGTAAAAGGATGTAAATATTTGTAAATAATGTATAAAATTTAAATATTGTAAATATGATGTTTAATAAAGAACCCCTACAGTTATTGATAGGTGCCATGGGATATTTTACATCCACCTGAGCTACCACCAACATAGTTTAACATCTCATCAGAAGGACAACACAGTCAGGATTGCAGCACCTGCCTTCTGCTGTGTCAGTAATCCATCTACCTGGTGTGTGAATAGAATCCACGACCTTCTGCACCAAATGTGAGTGTGCTACCTATTGTGCAACTGACCCTGTAATGAAATTAATTAAATTTGTAAAGGAGTATCAACAAATAATTTGCCTTAACAACAGACATATTTTGTTTGCTTTTTCTTTATTTATTTATTAAGCAGCAGGTGGGTGGGGCTGGCCACCAACCATTTAAATATATATATATATATATATATATATATATATGTATATATATATATAATATGGTTTACTATCATAATGTCGACGATCATTTCTATTTTGAACTAAAAGGTTAACTTGTTTTCTTGAAATCTGACATTTATGAGAGTGTAAATGTCGAACATAATCCAATAATGTTGATTCAGCATGAATCGACATACCATTTTCCCTGCACCTATCACAAAAGGAACAACAGTTCCTGTTGTCAGCAGTTCTAACATACTGCACAACACTACACTTTATGTTTTTGCAGGGGGGCAAGTCTGAGATCGCACTACAGTGAGGAAAGGGATGAATTACCCAAACCGCACTGTACCATGATCTCTGACAGTACATCGAGTTCATATCAGTGAATGCACAGTGCATTCACTGATATGAACTTTCAATATGGAGATGTTCAGCAAGATGGGAATTCGAAATTTTGAGTGTTCCATTTGCAAAGTATCTCTGTTCGCAATATTTATAGTAAACCTATATATATGTGTGTGTGTGTGTGTGTGTGTGTGTGTGTGTGTGTGTGTGTGTGTGTGTGTGTGTGTGTGTGTGTGTGTGTGTGTGTGTGTGTGTGTGTGTGTGTGTGTGTGTGTGTATGTGTCTGTGTGTGTATATATATATATATATATATATATATATGGATCTACCTGACTACATCGACAAGTCAAAACACCGACAACAACTTCACCGACACCACATAATCGACAGTTCACAAACACGACACCTCATACACTCGACACATCATAACAACAAACAAAACAAATCCCCTGTCCAAAACCCACACACACAACACAAGCACACCAAAATCCTTACAAACCAAGACTAACCCTTACATACACAACTATCTACAACCCTAACCGAAACCCTAACCCTAAGGTCCGTCACTATCGCACTCACCTAACCTGGTCTAACCCTAACTCACTTAACCCGCCCTAACCCAAAAATATCACTACTGCACCCTTACCTAACCCGCGCCCTAACCCTAACTCACTTATCCCACCCCTATCCCTACAGACCGTCAACATCGCACAATTACCTTACTTGCACCCTTACCTAACCCGCGCCCTAACCCTAACTCACTTATCCCACCCCTATCCCTACAGACCGTCAACATCGCACACTTACCTTACTCGCACTAACGTCACCGCATACTTACACATCCTTTCCCCATCTCAGTGTTCTCAGCGTCGGTGTTTTCCTCCGTCGGTCTTCTGACTTGTCGATCTTCTGACTCATTGTCGGTGTTCTGACTTGTCGATGTAGTCAGGTAGATCCATATATATATATATATATATATGACTGCGGTGGTGGTGCTGCAGTAGCATTGTCGCCTCACAGTAAGACGTTGTCCTGTCCGATTCTCAGCTAAAGCATCTTCTGTGTGGAGACATGCGTGAATGGGCGTACCTTCGTTGAAGGTTGTGTGTCAGGGTAGGCAACTTGGTATGTAAAAATATACTGTCAATCATTAGCGGACCGGAGTTCCACTGTGTCGACTCCTAACCGGGAAAAGCCGAACGATACAACAACAACAAATATATATATATGTACCTCTGTCAAGCAGAGACACAGAAGAGATTCCAGGGATAAACTTACGATCTCCCATCCACTTGTCAAGATTTCTCTTTTAGAGGGTCAGTGAAGGGCTCTGCCTAACATGGATTGGGATTTTCTTCCAGAGTGAGGGGAGCCTCTGGGATATGAATCTGTCCCTCCAGCATGTCCTATTTATTTCTGTGCTGAGGTTCAAGTCCCTGGAGAGTGTAGCTCTAAGGGATTTGGATTTCCTGAGGTGGAGCATGTCCATTAATTCTGGGTTGGACATGGCTTTATACGTCAGACACAGATCGCCTCTGAGTAGGTGGTACGCAACTGAGTAGAGCTGGAGTTTCTTTAGCCGAACTGCATAGGGCATCTGTTTGGGTCCCTTGATCCTCTTGGTGAGGTACTTTTGGGGTCTTTCCAGTTGCTTCAGGTGTCGGGTAAGGTACATCCCAAATGGGGCATTGTATTCAATTATGGGCCTGATAAGTGATGAGTAGAGGGGCACAATGATCTCTCTTGATCTAAACCCTGGTGGGCTATATAGAAGGTCTTTCTAACCACTTTGGCAACGTGATTGTCAAAGGAGAGATTGCTATCTACTTGGGTCCCCAAGTCCCTAATTACTTCTTCCGTACTTAATGGATTACCACCTATGTGGTAATTTGTGGGCACTTTGTTTTTCCCAAAGGGGATGACTATGCACTTTTTGGCATTTAGCTTTAGGCCATGGCTCTGGCAGCAGTTATCTGTTTCTGTGAGACCCTTTTGGAGGATGCTTGTGTCAGCCGGAGAGTTGATTATGGCACCCAGTTTGCAGTCATCTGCGAACTTGGTCAGCCATAGTCCACCCATGTTAGCCTGTACCTCGGAGAAATGTATACCGAACAAGAGAGGTCCCAGGACTGAGCCTTGTGGGATGCCACTTGTAACTGGTTTAGAGTCTGACATGGCACCTGCTATTCTTACCATGTGGGTTCTATCCCTGAGCCAGTTTGTAACCCATCTTGTGACATAGGGGTTGATATTTAAGCTGGTGAGCTTATTTATGATGCCAGAGTGGGGTATTGTGTCGAAGGCTTTTGCGAGGTCCAGGTAGGCTGTGTGGACTACCTTCCCTTCATCTATGGCTTTGGTAACTGTTTCAAAGAAGTTGACCAGGTTCAAGAGGCAAGATCTGCCCTTAACAAAGCCGAATTGGGTAGGATCCAGTGTCTGGAGGTTCCCCATGTCTTTGTTTATGATTTCCATGATAATACGCTCCATAGCTTTGCAGAACAGGCTAGTCAGGCTTATAGGGCGATAGTTTCCAGGGTGCTTTGTGGCACCACCTTTGTGGAGCAGGACCACTGTTGCTGTACGCCATTCCTTGGGTACATATCCTGTAGTAAGGCTGAGACTGAACAGTGACTTTATACGAGGGCTTAGTTCTTCTTGGTGCTCGTGTAAGACGCAGCCCGGAACACCGTCTGGTCCCATTGATGCTGTGTTTTTTCCTTTGGAGAGGGCAGCTCTCAACTGTGCATCTGTGATCTCAGGAAGGCTACACTCTGTTGGGATAGACATTTGTTCTTTTTGGGGGAAGGGGGGGGAGAAGTTTGCACTGAACCTTTCTGCCAGGATGTTGGCAATGTCTGTGGGTTCAGTGTATTTTTTGTCATTTTGCACTAACTCAGAGCATATCTGGGAGTTGCCTCCCAGGTTCCTGACATAACTAAAGAAGGCCTTGTGATTAACTTTAGTATCTTGTGCAATTTTTCTTTCGAAGTTGGCCTTAGATGATTTAATGAGGGATCATAGTTTCTTACTAGTACTGATCAGAGATACCTTCCCTTTTTGGGATTTTGCTCTATCCTGTAGTAACTTTCTCCTTCTGTTGTATGCATTCCTGTAGGTGTCCATAGAATGCTTTTGTAAAGGATTCTGCATTTTGGGCCATATTTTCCACTGGCCCGGGGGCTTTGAAGGATTCCACCTCAGTTTTGAGAAGTGTGAAGTTTGCTTTTGAGAAGTTCTTCACCATGGTTTCCTTGGCTGGGGGTGGGGCTGGAATATGGATGTTCAGTGAGATTAGTTTATGGTCTGATCTTACCAATGAGGGATATACCTCTGGTGTGGAACATAGAGACCCCATGTTGGTGATGACCAGATCCAATATGTTTTCCCCTCTTGTGGGAGTGGTGACCAGCTGTTCCATAGCATTTGAGTTTATAAATTCTAGGAACTGTTGGGCGAGGGTGTTTGGGCTTGAGTAGTTTTCCCAGTCAATGTTTGGGTAGTTGAAGTCACCCAATATAATGGTGTTTGGAGAGACCTTCGTATTCTCCAGTGTTGTCAGGAAAGCCGAGTGGGGTTCCTGTGTTTGGGTGGGTGTTCTGTAGCAGGCTACAAACTGAAAGGCAGTTTTGCCCACTGTTAGTTGCACATGGATGGTCTCCGATTGTTCGTGCAGTGCCACTAGCCTGGAGGTGTGGGTATCTTTGATAAATACGGATACTCCCCCTCCTTTTGTCGTTCAGTCCGAGTTTTGGGTCCGAAAAAGCATGGTATGAAGTATAACCTGTTAGTGATGGGATGCTGTCGGGAACCTTGAACCAGGTTTCTGTTACTGCACAGATATCGATATTTTCCATACTGAGGAGAGTCTTGAGTGTGTGCATCTTGAGGTTTAGACTTCTGGCGTTGTGCAGCATTACCCTTAGTTTTTTTTTCTTTGTGTTGTCTATGGAGGTGGGTTTGCCTTTTGAGCCTTGCCTAAAAAAGGCACTATGGAGGAGGCAAGAGCCTTTGCCAGTATTCGAAAACCCAGGGGTGACAGATGCAAGCCGTCCCTAGCGAAGCAACGTGGCTTGTCGAGCATGTCATCCCAGGCTGACAGACACTGGATCCCCTTTGAATGACACCAATACTTTAGCCAATTGTTAAAATTGATCATTTTGTCTTTATACTGTGGCATCATTCTTGGTGAGGGCAAGATGCTACTCAAGGTCAGGGTCATACCGGCCTGGGCTACATGATCAGAGAGCCAGCATGGACAATGACGGAGTCATATTTGTACTTGCTTTGGAGTGACCTGAGTGCTTGTGTTATGTGATGGATCCTGGTACCCGACAGGCAGCTTACAGTGACCTTCTCCTTGTTCAGTCTGGTGAGTGGGACATCAGTGTGTCTGACAATAGAGTCACCTATTACAAGTGTATTAGGTGTGTTGTTTAGCCTTAAGGGCTGTGACTGTGTGGCACACTGACTTTGTGAGCTATGTGCTATGTGGGTATTGTTTCGTGGTAGGGGTTGCTTGGATGTCTGCTTTGGAGGTCTCTGCTGCTTAGGCAGATTTTTATTTAGAGCCTCTGAGTATGTTTTTGTGTGTTTATGTGTTTGGTTTGCTGATGCAATAGGTCTATGTGAGACTGGATTTGTGGTGTGTGTGGTTACCTTCTCCTCCTGACTGGCTGTGCCAGTACTGGGTTGAGAGAGCTCAGCCTCCAGTTTGGCTATATAGTTGCATCTCTCACATACATTTGAGCTTGTTGGGAGGAGGAGAGGGTGGTCTGTATACATAAGGCAGTTGTAACATTGCCTCAAGATTCCCAGATTCACCAGCTGGACTGGAGAGTAAACCCAAAACTGACCTTTGGACATGCCTGAATAATATAGAGAACTACTTATTGACTGATCAGAAAGAACCAATAGGGAGGAAGTACTTAAAAGGAGTATAAGAGGGTGCAGTGCTTAAGTTTATTAGTGTTTACCTATGAGATTACTTATAGGAGCAAGTGCAGGGTTTTAGAAAGAGAATAGAGTGCTTATTTTGAGATTTAGAGCAGTTCTAAGGGAAAAAGTAAAGAGCAGACTTTGTGGAGCCGGGAATAGTTTAAACCTGTTTAAGCGGCACTGCCCGATGCTGCTGTGTGCACAAGACCGCGCAAAAAGAGAGTTGCAGGGTTTTAAGAGAGAGAGAGATCAAGGAGTTTGGAATTGACCCAAAATGGCCAATAAAACTACAGTTTCTAGGCAATAACCACTCCTACTGGGGCAGTCAGGCTGCTCAGTGTTAACCACTGCCACTGGTGAACACAGAGACTTCCCTTTAGCCGAAGTAAGCACTGGCCCCCAAGAAACTTACAAACAGTTCAGAACTGCAACTCTGTAACTGAACTTTCTTTTAAATTATAGAAAGTGGGAAAATAGCAAGATTTTTTAGTTTTTTTTTTTTTTGTTTAAGGATAGCAGAGACATACAAGTAGCAAACTAGTCAGAACAGTGTAATAAATGACCCCAACACTTGTGTGCTAGTTCAGAGGCAGGTAAAATGCAATTTTAAGAAAAAACAATTTTTAATTAAGTGCAACACAAAAAATGCAATAAACAGGCTCTAGGTATGTTCTAAATAATATTTCTAACACAGATATAAACTTTTGCAAGAAAACGCCGAAAAGTAGGTGGCAATGCAGTTTTTCTAATAAATAAATCAGAAGAAAATACTTAAAATCTCAAAAGTGGCTCCCTTCTTCTCTCAGCGTTTTCTCCTCTTGGTAGGTGCTTCAGCAACAACTATCAAGCCTGGAAAGATGCCAAAACCACGCGGCTGCAGGGTTTTAAGAGAGAGAGAGAGAGATCAAGGAGTTTGGAATTGACCCAAAATGGCCAATAAAACTACAGTTTCTAGGCAGTAACCACTCCTACAGGGACAGGCAGGCTGCTCAGTGTTAACCACTGCCACTGGTGAACACAGAGACTTCCCTTTAGCCCAAGTAAGCACTGGCCTCCAAGAAACTTACAAACAGTTCAGAACAGCAACTCTGTAACTGAACTTTCTTTTACATTATAGAAAGTGGGAAAATAGCAAGATTTTTTTTTTTTTGTTTTTGTTTAAGGATAGCAGAGACATACAAGTAGCAAACTAGTCAGAACAGTATAATAAATGACCCCAACATGTGTATGCTAGGTCAGAGGCAGGTAAAATGCAGTTTTAAGAAAAAACAATTTTAAATTAAGTGCAACACAAAAAATGCAATAAACAGGCTCTAGGTATGTTCTAAATACTGTTTCTAACACAGATATCAACTTTTGCAAGCAAGAAAATGCTGAAAAGTAGGCAGCAATGCAGTTTTTCTAAGAAATAAATCAGAAGAAAATACTTAAAATCTCAAAAGTGGCTCCCTTCTTCTCTCAGCATTTTCTCCTCTTGGTAGGTGCTTCAGCAACAACTATCAAGCCTGGAAAGATATATGTATATATATATATATATATATATATATATATATATATATATATATATATATGTAAATGACATACTCTGCTGCATTGCTGATAAGTGAAATGGATTCAGAGATAAGATTCTTGTTATTCATTGTATGATTTACAGCAGCACAGGACTGATTTTTGAGAAGGAACTCACGGACAGCTTTACTTACACCAAATGTTCTGTTCTACAGAACAGCCTAGCACTTCACACACCATGCATAACTATCAGATCATAGGATGTTACAAGCACCCTTCAATGCCTACTGAAAATCACATTTGATTCCTCAATATACTGGATGAACTTCAAATACACAGGAACTTCATCATCCTGGGAGACTTTAACTACCCTTAGATAAATTGGAATACCTCAAATTTAGATTATGCCCCAAAATTCCCTGATTTCATAAACAAAACCCATCTGGACCAAGTATTGAAAGAATCCACTAGAGAACAAAACATTAAAAACAACTAAACTTTCAAAAATAAAACAACGATTAAATGGTCACAGAAACGTACTAACGAAAATCCAGTTTAATAGACCTTTAGCACTTCAACTTCACATACAGCCTTCAAGTAATAAACTTTAAAACAGATTCCACATTTATATACAATACTTCATTCAATTAGTTCAAATTATTTACAATACATGATTCAATTAATTTTAATTATCTAATTACCAACCTCCAGTTACACTCTTTGTTCAAGCCAAATGGCTCCATTGTATTATATTTTAAAATAAATGATGTCTCTTTATAAAGCAACTTGTTCTTTATTTCTCTAAATTTGCCTAGTTGTAATTGTATTTTTTCTAAAACTGTTGCTTTCAAACAGCTTGGGTTAGAGTTGTGATATAATTTAAAATGAGCCCCTAAAGGACTTTCCATTCTTACATTCACAATGTCTCTTACATGTTCCTGTATACGTTTCTTAAAAGACCTGAGTTTCTCTCCAACATAATATAATTCACAACCACACTTTAATGAATATATAACAGTTTCTGTGTTACAGTTATACAGTCCATTTGGTGTAAAATATGCGTCATTTACATTTTCAAACTTTCTAACTATATACTTAACAGCCGCAGCATCTATTACAGGTATAAGTTCATTTATTTATTGCTACTTCACTATATAATGTAGCATCTGGTAAAATAAGATCTTTATGTATTAACATATCAGATAAGTTCCTACCTTTCTTGTAGGATATTTGTACTTTAGTCGGCATTATTTCTTTTAAGTCTTTATCTCTTAATGGCATTGACCAATGATTTTTAACTTATTTAATTATATCAGTAGTTAGTATATTAAAAGTTGTCACAAAGTAAATTTCTCTTTTCACTTGATTGTTTTTCCCTATATTTCCTATATCCTCCATCAACTCTAGTATTTTCACATACATTATTATTATAACATTTCTCTAATATTTTACACCCAGCCTGTATTACCTCATTGGCATTATACCCCCATCTACAAACATTTCTGCTGTTTTACACATTTCTTCATACAGATTTTCGTTCTTATTGCACAACCTTTCCAAACGTAAAAACTCATTATGTGGTATCACAGACATCAAGTGCTCTGGATGACAACTGCTGGCATCTAAAAATGTATTAACATTCTCAAATTTTCTGTATACATTAGTTTCAATATGTTGTCCTGTATTTCCTATTAATCTAATGTCCAGATATGGAATATCATTCCCCATCTTTATTCCATCAAATTTTAAACCAAAGTTATTACTTTGAATATCTTAGACAAAATACTTTACATTTTCACCCCCTCCTTTGCACAAAAAAATCAGATTGTCTATGTATCGGAAATACCAGACAACATTATTTTTAAAGAAGTTATGTCTGTATATTTTACTTTGTATTCAGCCATCACTACATTTGCATACGTGAGGGCAAATGAAGCCCCCATGGCTGTACTTTGCAATCGGTGATAAATTTCTCCATTAAACCTGAAAAAATTATTAGTAAGGCAGAAATATAGCAATTCTACTACATTTTGGGACACTGGTGTATCTCCCAAACATTGCAAGACAGCTTGAATGCCTACCTTATGCTGGATGTTAGTATAGAGGCTAACTAGATCTAAACTTAGCCAGTACATATCTTCTTGTCAAATAACAGCTTTGATTTTACTTAGAAAATCTTGACTGTCCTTTACATATGATGGAATTTTTATCACCCAAGGTTTAAGGTATTCATGTAAAAAAATACCCAAATTTCTCAAAAAATATTTTTCTGCAGCTACTGTTGATCTTCCTTGAAGATTTTTAATCCCTTTATGTATCTTGGGTTTACAGTAAAATGATGCTATACATGTATTATTCACATCAAACTTCTTTTCAACATATTTTTTACTGAAATATCCTAGGCACACTCCTTTGTTAAGTAATTCTAAATACTCTTGCATTGCTTTTTCATATTTTATTTCACATTTTTCATAGACTGTCACATCATGTATGTGTGTGTAACACATTTTAACACATTGTTCATAATTCATTATCACTATTTTATTCCCTTTGTCTGACATTTTTGTAACTAACTTATAATTCCGACACAAATCTCTAAAAGCAAGCCATTATTCTTTACTTAAATTATATTGCACATTGCTCTTATTTCATACAAATTCATTATATAACCTTTCTACTTTAAAATTCAAAAATACATTAAATGTTGAATGCTTTGATTAACATATGGAGGTATAAAATCACTATAAACTGGAACAATTTCAGTGCTAAGCAGCATATATGCATTAGTAAGTTCATTTAGAGCGTTCTCATCAGAGTTACATGAATAAAATAAATCTTTTAACTTACATCTACATTACATTCTTCCTCTATATTATTTGATGCAAAAAAATCCATTAAATGAAGTTTTCTCCCTTGTCTAAACAATTCACATTTTAAAACATGAAACCGAGGAATAGATGTTGGTATAATCTTGATGCTTAGTTGTAATACAGAAAAAGCTACTTCAGAAACATTTATACCAGATATATTTAATATTACTTTGAATATTAATACCATTTTGTTCTTTTTGTTTCATACGTGTTATAAAATTGTCTATTTTGTTTAAACGTCCTATTTGTTTCCCCATTCAGTTCTGCTCCTTTTCTTACCCGTTCTTTGATTATGACCTGGAGCTTCATTCCAAAACCGTTGGGTGTGCTCGGCAGGCTGCTGTGCTGCTGGCAGAGGGGGATATCCTTAGTTGTCCTCACTTCCAACTTCTGTTGTCACTTCTGCCTCATCCATTGTAGCAAAAGATACAGAGGGGTCGGACTTAGCTCCTCCCTTCCATTCACGCGATGCAGACTTATAATTGTGTTTCCATAGAAACGCTCTTTGTAATTTATAGTCCTTAATATCTCTATTTATTTTACGTTTTTCCCTTTCTGTCAGTTCGATCTCAAATTCTTTTAGTCTGCTGTTTATCTCAACTAATAATTCATCTTGTTTTTTTGAATTTAGGTGTTTACTCAGTTCTTTATTTATATTCAGCACTTCTTTTATTTTCTTATGTTTTATCAAGTCTCTTTCAATGAGTATTTGCACCCACTCCATCGAGCATTTATGTGCTGCTGTTATCCATCTGTTTTTAAACACCAGTTCTTTCTCATCATTTACATCAAAGGGATTTGTTGATTTTTTAAATCTCTAAGCCCTTTTGGGGTTATGTCCAGCTCCGCATATCTTTTAAGGCATAGCATATTAAAAAAAGTGTTTGTTTCCTTAAATAAAGCTTTTTCAAGTTTATCATGTAACTCTTGTACCTCAATTGATATTCCACCTGTTCTTGTAAATCCCATGGTGGAAAAAGGGTCTTCCATCCTCCGGTTCTGGTCAGCAGAATATTTATCCCAAAACATTTCTGCAACTTCTCGTGTTTTCACAGCTCTGTCGTTTACCAGAAAGACATATTCATCTATCAAACGCTGCCCTTGCTCGGCAGCATCTTCCCTGAAAATTCTGGGAATACTGTTAGAAGGATCCGTGGCCATTCGACCCAAAATTAATAAAAACAACTAAACTTTCAAAAATAAAATAAAACAACAATTAAACTGTCACAGAAACATACTAACAAAAATCCAGTTTAATAGACCTTAAGTGCTTTAGATTCACATAGAGCCTTCAAGAAGTAATAAACATTAAAACAGATTCCCCATTTATATACAATACTACATTCAGTTAGTTCAAATTATGTACAATACATCATTCAATCAATTTTAATTATCTAATTACCAACCTCCAGTTACACTCTTTGTTCAAGCCAAATGGCACAACTGTATAATATTTTAAAATAAATAATGTCTATTTATAAAGCAACTTGTTCTTTATTTCTCTAAATTTGCCTAGTGTAATTTTATTTTTTCTAAAACTGTTGCTTTCAAATAGCTTGGGTTAGAGTTGTGATATAATTTAAAATGAGCCTCTGAAGAGCTTTCCATTTTTACATTTACAATGCCTCTTACATGTTCCTGTATACGCTTCTTAAAACACCTAATTGTCTCTCCAACATAATATAATTTACAACCACACTTTAATAAATATATAACACTTTCTGTGTTACAATTAAACAGTACATTTAGTCCATTTGATTTTTGAGAAGGAACTCACAGACAGCTTTACTTACACCAAATGTTCTGTTCTACAGAACAGCCTAGCACTTCACACACCATACATAACTATCAGATCATAGGATGTTACAAGCCCCCTTCAATGCCTACTGAAAATCACATTTGATTCCTCAGTATACTGGATGAACTTCAAATACACAGGAACTTCATCATCCTGGGAGACTTTAACTACCCTTAGATAAATTGGAATACCTCAAATTTAGATTATGCCCCAAAATTCCCTGATTTCATAAAAAAGCCCACCTGAACCAAATATTGAAAGAATCCACTAGAGAACAAAGCACTCTTGACTTGGCTCTTATAGATGTAGCATCTATATGCACTATCCTACTGGTATACCCTTCTTCAGTTAAGTCTGGCTACAAACTGGTAACCTTCTCCTTCAAAATCCCCAAACCATCGTATGTAAATATCATGATGCTGAAAGACCTCAAACATACTGGCATGCTGCAATTCTATTATGAAGTCTCAAAATTCAAATGTAACTGTAACCTCCAAAATGTTGACATGGCTAGTAGTTATGCAAATAAGTTCTACAGTCATCTACAAAATGAAGTAACCTGACAGTTCCTGCCACAAATAAAATGAGCTAAAGCCCCATGAATCAAGATCAACATCAAAAAATTATCATCTGAAGCTAAGGATACTTTTAAATCCTTCTTTGCTTACATACCGAAGTTAGAAATACCACCTAACATTGCTCTGAACTTAATCAAAATGACACCACCTACTCATATCCAGTAGCACTCAATCCAGTAGGTAACGCAAATGCATTAACTGAGAAATTCAGTGCAAATTTTACCTTGGGACAACTATGTAAAACCCACATATTCCAAAGATCTCAAACTCTCTATAATTACAAAATGGCCTTTGTTAGAAGCGCTTTCCAAAACAAAAAATGCACCCTCCATATGACCTGCTAATATAACCAACTGTCTGCTGAACAAAACTAAACATGCACTGAAGGATCTGCTCTTAAGCTATTCATCACGAGTCTAGCCAATGGCTTTGTCACTAAGGTATGGTGCACAGCAGCTGAGATGGCACTTCACAAGAGCAGCCCCACCACAGACCCCTGGAATTACAGACCCAACAGCCTGGCCAGCCTCATCTGTACATTCATAGAACAGATCCTATTTGACCTGATAAGCTATGCTATTACATTTTTTATAAGACTGTCCCCCAGTACATTGGCTTTATTAAGGGCAGATCCTGTCTAATGAATCTAGTAAACTTCTTTGAGAGTAGCATAAGTTGTGGAAAGAGGTCATGCTGCCCATAGCGCATATCTTGACCTCGCCAAAGCACTTGATACCATAGCACATGTTAACATAATTAAGCTAAATGTGCTACAAAATTATTTCAATGTAGTTAGGTAGAGAGCAAATTGGCTGAGGGAGAAAACCTACACTGTGAGGGTGGCAGGTGAGTCTGCAGAGAGCATGAAGATAGTCAGTTGAATCCCTCCAGGATCTGTACTACTAGGTCCTCTACTATTTGACATATGATTGCAAACTGCATGTCATCTTTAAATCCTCTTTTTACATGGGGAAGCTACAACTTGTACTCACACATACATGTTAATAACTGCATAGAAACAGGCTAAAATTAAATACTAAAATCTGCAGAACTGTTGCATTTGATAAACAATCCATCCTTCAACCTATCTCAGAAGAGAAATAGCATCCCATTCTAATATAAAAATGTTGTGACAGACCTTTAAATGCAGATGGATAATCCTCTCTCCTTTGATTATCATGTTGTAACAATGGTTAGAAAATCCTTCTATCTGGCACAGATGATTGCAAAAAGTGCCCTCTCTAGATCCAAAGAATTTCTTACCCTCTATATTCCATACTGATCAGACCCATCATAGAATACAATGCCCTCTTTGGGATGTATATTACTAGACATATTAAGCAGTTGGAGAGACTCCAAAGACTCCAGAAGTTCCTAACAAGACAAGATCATGGGAATAGAAGACATGAGTTACCTAGAAAAGCTACAGGCTCTGTCCTTGTATTCAGAGCCCTATAGAGTCCTTAAGGGTGATGTTTGCCTTGCTTTTTGGGCCGTTAGGGATCTGGTAGTCCAAAGTGTCTTCTATCTCCACAAATCAAATGGGATAGCAAACACCAGGACCAGAAATCTAAACCTGCTTTAGAAGATAAAGAAATCACGATGAAAAGACAGATTAATCACACAATGAACACCTCTTCTCTAGAATAAACTTCCACTCCAGATCAAGCAAAGTGATTCACTGCCTTCTTTTAAAAATGTGTTAGACAAATGAATGGGTATTCATAATTTCATCCTCTGCCTGACTGACCAATCTTTCCTTGAAAACATGAGGTAAGAGCTGTGGGTGCATACTGGCAAGGAGCAAATGACCACATGGCCCAGCTGCACTACATGTTCTATGATTCTGTGACTCTATGATAATGTAAGTGAGGTACATGATGAATATGCCTTCTCAATAAATGTAAGCAAATAAGTGTCAAGATGAATAGCAAAGGAAATCAGCAAGTGTGATGGAGGCAAAAGGTGATCATGGGCAATAGAGGCCAGTTTTAACTTGTGGAGTAACTTTTTTATTTGCTTGGCATTGATCTGTTGAAGAATATATTGAATGGTAGGAAGGATTTAGATCAGGTCATCTAGGTTGGTGGAAGACTCTGTGGCAGAGCCATCACTAGGGCGGGACAAAGGGGGCAGATGCCCTGGGTGCAAGCTGTTAAATGGTGTGATTGCCAAATGCAGATGTTGAGGGAGTGCAATACCAGTATTGCTTTATGAAGACATGAGAATGTCATGGCTTTATCTTCATGAATGAATGGTAATACTGCATTTGTGGTCAAAGGTGAAACACTGACACATAGTGTATGTGCGTTGAGTTCATATTAACTATCAAGCTGCTTGTTACATTTACAGCAAGCAGCTTGCTAAAGTTTAGAGCAGAACAACTTTTTTCCTCCTTGTTCTAGAACCCTGAGAATGCTCGATGACTTTTTTTCTTTTTCACTATACAACTTGGATGTGAGTGGTGTGCCAGGATGGAGAAAGGAACAGGCTATTAAATGACCTAGCTATGGTTTTGTTATTTGATGTTGTTATTAATTATTTCAAAGATGTGTGTATTGAAGATGAAGGCAATATCTGAGTGTATATCTTACAGGAAAGGATTAGGGAAGTTTGCTTTCCTGGTTTCATGAGTTTTTGATGGTAGTCTAATATAGTTTTTGAAATTTTTTTAAGCTTTTTTTTAATGGATGGTGGACATAGGATTGTTTGTTTTTATGAACAGTGGCTTTGACCTGATTTTCTGAATGTAGAGATTTGTCTGGTCTGTATAATTTGTTATTATTTCCATTGTTTCAGTGCATTAACCTCTGTTTAGTCTGATTTTATTTTTTTATTTCTGATGTACTCCAAGGTCAGGTAATTATTATTATTATTATTTTTACATAGGAGCCATTGAGTTTAAAATGTCTAGGATGTTTTGACTAAAGCCCTTTATAATGTCTTCTAGTGGTGAGATTTTTTGGGTGAAGCCAGTTGCACTGTCTAAGGGAGTTGTTGAACTCAGAAGACATCAATGTTTTTTTTTTCCTTGAATGTACCCAGATAAATATTATGCTTTTTAAAGGTTTTAGGATTCCCTGAGTTATGAATATTGGGTTCATAAGTTCATAGTTGAATACTTGGCTAAATGCACTGAAGTACCATTTTAAGCCTAGCCAATAACATGAGTTCCAAATTAAACTTGTACCTTGTGACTATGAGGTGAAGACATTCACCATTATGCCCAACCCACCTCCTTTTTTATTATTTTATTTTATTTTTAAGGGATAACCATGCCATATACAGTTTAGTGCAATAAAACATGCATCCTGTATTAATTCATCTCAGCAATGAATATCGCTGTCACAAATACAGGTTATTGTGTGTGGGGAAACAAAAAGTTACCAAAATGAAAGTACACCTTCTAATACTATGCCAGTTGAACAGATTAAAAATTATTGCAGAGTAATCTGCACTTTTTTAAATAGACCAATGTCTCAGCTTCAAAATAAGTGAAATATTTTACAAAGGAACATGGGTTTAAAATGTATATAGCAGTCACTAACTTGACTGCCTATCTTTCGTAGTATTTCCAGTGAATTTGTCCATATTATTTCATTATCTCCTCTGAATTTTGGATAATACAATTTCCCCTTTTGGTTTTTATGTTAGAGCAACATATGAAAAATGAACCATTCAATGGGACACTGTTCAGTGTCGCACACCCTATCATCTCCCTGTAAGACACTTGACTAAACAGGCAGTATTTGGGTACATTAGGATCTATTTCAAATTCAACTGGTAAAGCCTCCTTCCCCAGATTATCCCTAGAGAGTTTTGTTTTCTTGGCAGATTTTGATTTCTTTTCTTTAGGTGGCTGTTCCCCACATTCTTCAATCCCATTAGTAATGTGGCACAAATCCAGACTTTCACAACTCCGCTGCTTACATCGTCATCTGGAGAACCTCTCCTGTAAGGCAGAGTCTATCTTTAACTTCTATGCAGATTTTTCAGTCTCAGATGAGTCCTGGAAACAATATGAATGAGTCTTAATCTGCCTTCCCTAGTTTTCTAACAGCTCAAAAATGTGTGCAACTATTTCAATTTTTCACCCCCCAAATTCTTTGCTAACAATTAGTACTCATTGGAGATGCCACAGAAATATATTTTTTATTTTTTTAATTATTTTTATCTTATTAATTTAGCATATGTCTTTCTTGTACTTCAGTATGTCTTGATACCTCTGAATCTCTAAAGCAGTGATTCAACACATTCAAGGTAATCTTCCAATTAACTGGCTAGCTGGCTTTTTTCTATATTTGGATAATGCCCTAGCATGGTTACTCCAATGCATTTAGCCAAAGGCATTACCATAAGCCAGCCAGAACTCTCAAATTTGGTGAAAAAGAATTAAACCTGCAAAACAGAATTGGTTTTCACAGTATCAGGCAGATGCCTGAAGAAATTACATCCATAGTTTGGTTAGTTAATATTTCAATCAATAACACTTTATTTACCCAGCTGATTATCATTTCTAGTTGGGTCTGGGACTGGTTAATTGAAACTGAACAGGTTAATATCAGGAGTAGTCACTGAACTAACTTGTTGGTAGAGCTAACTGATATTGATGTCACCAAATATAATGACAGTCTGTTTTATTATGTGATATCCTGGACAGGATATCATCAGAAGTGAAACTGTTTTTATTGATTGATAGAGGTGGGATGTAAATAGAGGCTATGTGTAGTAATAGGTGATTATTTAGTGTCAGGTAGGCAAAAAGTAGTTTTACAGCATTAAAGGTGGGTATGGCTAGTTGTGACAATTTTCAGTTAAGTGTATTTCTAAAAAGTATACATATACCTCCTCTTCTTTTAGAGGTTCTGTCTTTTATAATGATATCAGAACCTGTCCCGAAATATTTCTTCCTTTGTATATTTGGTTTTAGCCATGTTTCTGTGATGGTTAGAGTGTCTGATTTATGGTATTCTCTCCATTTGTATAATTATGGGGTTTTGTTACAAATACTTCTTATAAGTACTTGGAAGATTTGAGTGTGTTTAAGATATTTTAGGTTGGTGGTTGTTGAGAAGGAATTGAGGTTACACTTTAATGGAAAATTAGACTTTGTTTTTGCTAGATATCATCACATGGCATTTAAATGTAAAGTAGTAAATGGAAGGTAGCTTAATTTTTTTTTTTTATAAGTTGTCTGAGTGCTTTTGTTAATTCATGTATAAGAAAATAATGGAAATGGAGTTATACAGGAACCATTTGTTGGGTTCATGTTTGGAAAAGAATATTATTATGTGACGAATAGTGTTTGGTAGAATTAAAGCAAAGATTATGCCATGATAGGTAATAGTTTGTGAGCAATAGGTAAGAATCAGCTGATTAGAATATATTTCATTGTATACCATTTTAATATTGTCTGTGTTCAGGTAATGTGTTAGTTGTATGTAACAGAGTGTTCTAGGGTGTAATTTGTGAATATGGTTAAGGGTTAAAAAGTTTGGTGAGGAGTATAACTTTAGTGAAATAACACAAGATAAAATGCTTAGGGGTATGTTTTTAGTTATCTATGTGAGCTTGATGACTGTTGGGGCAGTTAAGTGTAGACACACCTGCAGTGGTTGAGAAATGGGGGTGGAAAAGGAGCTAAGCAGGGCAGCAGAAATACAGGTGATGGAGGTAATCAGTGTGCGCATGTCCAGTACTAAGTGGACGAAGTGCAGAGAGGTTTAACAAGGACCCTGATGTGTTTACTCTGGAACGGATCAATAAGTAAGTGTAAAGGGCAGAAAGTGGCATTAAAATAATAAAAAGAACTTGATGTGTAGGATGAGTAAGAGGGGAGATGGTAGAAAGTGGACAGTCATGCCTCAGGCTGTTGTTTTTAACGATATGCATTTATCAAGTATAAACCCAATCCTGTAGCTGCCAGCATGCAGGAAATAAGGAAAGGCAAATCACTGGAATAACTTAAAAAGATTCTGTAAAATTCTGTAACAGGTAAAAATAATGATCGGCAGGACACACTATGAGGACACCTACCACATATGCTCAAAACAGAGGAGATCACATTAGAACATGAATGTACTAAACCTGTTAGCTTTTTTTTTTCTCTCTACAGCACCAGAGTTCAGGACTGAAAATAATGCCAGGACACAGAGATGTGAGTTAGCAGCAGATAGAGAATTCATTCACTGTGTTAAAGGGCTATTAGTTTTTTCTTTCTGCAATACTGGTGCCTGATTCAAAATACAGACAGATCACAGAACTGGGAGCTTAACTGCAGGTCGAAAATACTATGTGAAGGGGCTATCAGCTTTTTCTTCATGTAGCTCTGGTGTTCCTAATTCAAAATATGGACAGGGCACAAAGATCTGAGATAGCTGTAGAGACAAGATTCCTGCACTGCAGTGCTAATGCTCCTAATTCAAAATATGGCCATAATGCAGAGATATGCATTAGCTGCAGACAGAGGATTCCTGCACTATGTGATGGGACTATTAGCTTTTACTGTGTACAGTGCTGATGCTCCTGATCCAAAATCGGGGTGATCTGTGCCTTTCCTACCTTTTTATCCTTTATATTCTATGTGTCTGTAAGTTTAATTGGTTAGCAAACACCCTAACAAAGGAGCTAAATCTTGACAAACAGATAAATAAAACATGTTTGAGAAATTCCAGGAATAAAATAATGTGTGATGTGGTACATTATTATCTTTCATACAGAACCTAGAGGACTGCACAGGTATTAACTTTTACACAACCTGGAGGACTGGACGGGTACTGTCATACAGAACCTGGAGGACTGGACGGGTACTGTCATACAAAACCTGGAGGACTGGACAGGTCGTGTCATACAAAACCTAGAGAACTGGATGTGTACTGTCATACAGAACCTGGAGGACTGGACAGGTACTGTCATATAGAACCTGGAGGACTGAATGGGTACTGCCATACTGAACCTGTAGGACTGGACGGTTACTAACATACAGAGCCTGGAGGACTGGACGGGTGTTGCCATATAGAACCTGGAGGACTGGACATGTATTATCATACAGAACCTGGAGGACTAGATGGGTACTGTCATACATAGCCTGGAGGACTGGATGGGTACTGTGAAGATTACCCGGGGATTAACTGACCTAGAAAGTGCGTGCAGCCTAAGGGTGGATACAAGCAAGGCATTGATTGTTAAGACTTAATGGCCTTGAAATTCTTATGACTTCTATGAATATGCTGTGTGCTTGAGTTAGTAAACAGGTATATATTGCTTTGTTGTGGGGGTTGGTCTCTATGTCAGGACTAGCCAAAAGAATAGGCAAAATAAGTAATTACCAAGGGTGCCAGGTAACTGATGAGTATACAAATTTCTTTGTGAACAGTGTATGAATTATTAGAAATTTGTATCTACAGCTCTTAGTGTGAAACAACTAGTATGTTTGAGGAAGCTAATGTTGGCAAAATTAATCATGTTTAGCACATAAGGCATATATTGTATTCCATAATTAAAGATTTCACTATTTAGTGAAGAAAGTTTAGATATCTGTATAGTAACATTCCCATTGTGCACTGTGGAAAAGCATCCTGGCTCTCCAAAATAACTCTGAAATAAATCTTCTACTTTGCATGATAGAGGTGTCAGTTGGACCACGTGAGACAGTTGATAATGTTGGGTTCATAGACCAGTGAGAAATAGGTTCCTCTTCATATTGACAAGTATAGCATTAAGATTTAGCAGAACAACCTAAAACTGTATGTTTTTCATGTCAATAAGCTAACAGAATGATTAGAAGGTATAGACCTGGATCTGTAGTGATGGGCATAACCCTTGCCCGATAGGACAGGCATGTTATGTGGACAGCTTAGAAAGATGTGCCAGCATTATAGTGCAAGACATATCCCTCACCCTGTGTGGTACTTAAGGAGTAAATACACAGCTCTGAAACTCATAGACTATTTTTAGTATAGAAGAATCTGGATTATCCAGAGCACTGTGAGACTGCACCCTTTCTTATGGAGTACAGCCTTGGTGCAAGTAATCCATTTTACTGTGAGAAATGTTTCATTATGTGTAACAGAAGAAAGGGAATGACCCTGCTGTACCACTGAGGATAACTCACTTTTTATCTGGATCAGCTGAGATGCAAGGACTCATTTTTGTATTACCAGCAATATTCTCTAGTTGTTGTATACCTCTGATGTATGAATTCTGCTTGCAGTTCTAGATGCCACCTATTTCATGTGGTGTCTAAGAGGAACAGAATGCTGTTAGCAGTGTTGAATACCCATATCTTTCTTTGTCATTCGAAGTATTAGTCCCCACATCCCCACCATGCAGTATAAGGCACCATCATTCTGAAGGTGGTGCAAATGACAGGAAGAACTGTTTACTGCTCCATATATGAAAATGTTTTCTTTACATCAGGCAAATGAGAAGTATGGCTCTCTCTTTACACATGGGATAATGCCATGTCAGTGTGGAACAGCGAAAGGTATGTAAGACTCTATGAACTGCAAGATAAATACCCTTTCCCTGTGGGAAAGCTGAGATGTATGTATCTCTCTGAACACTGTGGAATTGGACCCTGTTCATGTGGAACAGCAGAGAGGAATGGATCTCTGTTTACACTTTGGGATAACTCCATTCAGCCTGTCTTCCATCCCTGACTCTGATAACATCCCTTTCACAACTTCAGCACCCTAGAAACCCTTACTTCTCCTCCCTTACCTCTCTCATTCTTCCTTTCTAACCTTTACCACTCACTATTTCCTTAAACCTCAAGCTTAATATCACTCCTGACTACAACATCTATATCTTATATGAATCCTTATGTGGTATTTAAATAATTCTACATTATCTGATGACCGGGTGCTTTATTATGCTCAGGACACTGCCAGAACAAACACATTTGCTACTTTACTTGCTATCTTTATGGTATCCAAAATGCTTCTACTGAACCTGGTGACAGAGTGACTTTATTATACTTAGGACACTGCCTCTACATACAAAGTTAGAGGATACATTCAATGTACAACAGAAAAACAAAGAGTTGTACATTGAATGTATCCTCTAAATATTTTTGATCAACTGCATTTGACACAATCTGTGCATTTAATAGTGCAAACTGATCATCTGTCTAACCTAGTAATGTAATTTGTAACCTTATGGTGTAACTCTGTATTTTTTCTTATGAATGACCTATGTGCTCTCTGTATTTGTTAGTGTGTTAAACTATTGTATATGATTGTGGAGCTTTTCTCCCCAGGCCTCTGCTGAAAAAGGGCGCTAACTCAGTTAGACTATCCTTGCCAACAAATGTCAAATAAATAAATAATACCCTACTCATGTAGGAGAGCAGAAAGGTATATGCCTCTTTCTGCACTGTTGAATGGCATGCTGCCCACATGGAACCACATGGTATAGCTAAGAAGAATGGCAGCCTTTGTCACTGTGGAATAATATGCTATCCATATACAACAGCTGAGCAGAATAGGTCCCCTGTACACCACGGGACAACTGTGATGTAAATATTGCTACATGCAAGATCAAGCATGTGTAATAGATGAGTGTTATAAAGTACCACAATGCAATGTGAGGCAACACCTTCTGTATGGTCAATATGTATAAAATGGTGAAACATGGCACTCTATGCCTCATTCGTGGGGCAGATAAGATATGTGGCTCTTACTTCATAAATCAAGGCTTCACCAGAGGTCATGATTTTCTATTTTTCCAGGAAAAATTCTGGTACGTTTTTAATATGGATTTTCCTAGTACTGATAAAAGCTGAAATTTTCATGGTGTTTGAAATTTCAGCTCAGAGCACTCATTCACCAGAATCTGTTTTTCCCTTCACATTTAATACTTATAATACTGTCAGTTTACTTTACTGAGTGTTCTATACACAGAATCTAATCTGCTTTAATGTTGCATATTGATCTCCCCCTCTCTCTTTATATATATATATATATATATATATATATATATATATATATATATATATATATATATATTTATACACAGTTATATGGATTTGTTCAACATCTATTTAATCAACTAGAGTCAGTCCATTATACAGATAGTCAACAAGTGCGCATGATCAACAATCCCCATATAAGGGAATATTCCCTTCTGTGGGGATTGTGCAATCTCAGACATAGTATATATATATATGATTACCAGGGGGCATTGGGGTCATAGCTCCCCACATGGGTGGTGTAGGAGGGCTTGCCCTCCTGAAAAAAACAATGTTTTAAAGTTGCATGGGTTTCAGGTTGTCAAAGTTCCAATTTTCGACATGTGGTGGTTTACCTTCAGGATGTCGGCATATGTGTTGGTCGACCAATATATATATATATATATATATATATATATATATATATATATATATATATATATATATGTTTATTTACTGACATTTGATTACTGGGAAAGTCTGACTGGGTAGAAGCCCATATTCAGCATATGCCCAGGTAGAAAACCTCCAAATTAATATTTACACTGTAAAATTATAATGAAATAATGATAAAGATAAATATATTACAAGAAGTAGTTAGGAAGACCTTGTACATTGCCCACCTTATCATGATGAACCTATAAAAATCACAGATGTAATTCCAAGAGTTTACCTTATGAAAACAGAATTTCATATTTTGAGAAATGTAAATCAGTGTCCCTGTGAAACTGGAATACCTGGGATGTAGAAATTTCATTTCTGAACATGGGCTAATACAGTTTCCATGTGGAACATCTAACAGCAGTATATTCCTTAAATGTTTTGCTACATCCTTCTTCTTCTGGGCCTCAGAGTTATAGAATTTTGTTGTACAATGCATCAGGATTTCTTCTTTTTCTCTTTATTTTAAAGGTGGGATCAGGTTACCTGTAAGAGGTCTGTATACTTTCTCAGGTAAATATATACTGTGTAAAAATGCTGTCTAGTATCTGCCTACATTGACTGATGCTGGTTCTGAAATAACAAAACTCTGTAGTCAGTTCTATAATTCATTGCTTTGCCACATTGTTAGTAGTTACACTCATTTGCCGTACAACAAGCTGCAGCAGAAAAGAAAAAAGGTCCGTGTGACTAGTCTGCTTAGCTAAATACATAATTAAAACAGTCCCTCTGTGTACTGGGGAACAGGATTCTGACCATACAGAGCATTTGAACGTTATGGGTCTCACTATCATTAGATTGAACTGAAAGGTTTCTGTTTATGTGGATTAAAAAATCAATAATATGATACTTTTTAATGGACCACCAAATAAGTGACAAACAAAAATGTGCATTTGCAGCTGTTAAGAGACAATATTCCACTCTGCGGGAGAGTGGAGGGCCAAGGGGCACAATGTGCAGTGTGCAATAAATTGTGGAACAGTGGAGGTGCAAGGGAAAGTCTCTTGTGTGGAGCAATTCCTTTAACTTGTGTAATAAGCGAGAACTAAGAATTTCTCTCTGCAACATAGAATATTGCACTGTTTATGTGAAACAGCTGGAAATCATGAATCACACCATACAGAGCAACACATTATCATGTGGTCTTGCTGAATATTATGTATGCCATTCTACAGTGATGTGTCTTAGTCCTGATGTGGAATAAGTGAAAGATATCAAACCATCTCACTGCAAATTATGTGACATTTACTTCCCCATGCTTTGCACCTGACAGTTTAATACCAAGTAGCTGGTCAACACCAGAAAGGTTAATAAATAAGGTAAAGTTCAGTACTAGATATCATTCAGTATTTATTTGTTTGTTTGTTTATTTATTTGTTTGCTTGTTTGTTGTCCAAGTAGGTAGGCTAGACCAAGGAACCTTTGTAGCCATGGCTCAGGCCAAAGTCAAATAGTTCTATTAAGGTAGTCTCAGGGTCAGATTCAATAACATCTACACTAAGTGTACATGTTCTTTATTCAGGAACATCCCTACCATGTTTTTTGGGGCTTTCTAGTAATTCAGAAACATTATAATAAGTTTACATGTAGTTTACACTTTGTGGTAATGTTTATGAATCCCCTTCATCATTTAAAGCTACAAGAAAATCTGTAGGAAAACTAAAATTAGGAAGAAGAAGGCATGAGTTATGCTTGTGCTGTCAGTTCACTCTAAAAAGTGTACACTTAGTGTAGGCTGTAATGAATGCAAGGGTCAGAGTCAAAGTATTTTATATACTGATACATAAAAATAGAATGGTTTCTTGAATAGCTGATGTCATTTGGTCAATGTTAATGCAACTGATTAGTGATAAAACTTAGAACCTATGGATATTATAAATGAAAATTATTAGACCTTTTACCATAGTGTTCCAGTTTAGCATTCCACATGTGACAACTGAAATAAATGCACTGGTCACACTGTACAATATGTCATACCACCTGCTGCATGTAGGAATCTTGACAAGTGTAAGCCTTACAAAGGGAAATAGTGTTTTATATACTCAGAAGATTTGATTGTAAATGTCATTGTGCATATTTTGAAGAGGAAACAATGTTCGTTAGTTGATAATCTAAGGGTCTTCCATTCGTATAAATTTGGAATACTATATGTTATAAACTGTATGAGGCAAAATGCATGTCAGTTTAGTGGCAAATATATTTACAGTGTGATATAATGAGGAAGACTCCAGATGTTGAAGATATTTTACACAGAAATCAGAGGATATGTCATTACCCAATATGGCCAAAAAGTGTCACTCTTTCTCAAATAAAACCTGCTCACAAAATCGATGCCCCCCAACCTCTTTTTCTTTTCTTTTCTTTCTTTTCTTTTTTTTTTGATCAAATTTATTTTTAAAACCAAGAAGTCCGTCTAGTAGCCAAAATATGCAAAGAAATCTTAGCGTTGGTTAACTGAGAATAAACTAAACTAAACAAACAAACAATTTGCTGAGTATGTCATGCAGAAATAGCAAGTTCCTCAACTACAATAACTATATCATTATCGCCTTTCGGCTGTTCCTGTTAGGGGTCACCACAGCAGATCACCAGTTTCCATTTCTTCCTGTCCTCTGCATCTTGCTCTGTCACACCAACCACCTGCATGTCCTGTCTCACCAAATCCATAAACCTTATCTTAGGCCTTCCTCTTTTCCTGTTACCTGGTAGCTTCATCCTTAGCATCTTTTCACAATATACTCAGCATCCCTCCTCAGCACATGTACAAACCAATGTTATCTTGCCTCTCTGATTTTGTCTCCAAACCTTCCAATCTGGGCTGACCCACTAATATACTTATTCCTAATCCTGTCCACCCTCGTCACACCCAGTGCAAATCTTAACATCTTTAACTCTGCCACATCCAGCTCAAAATCCTGCCTTTTTGTCAATGCCACTGTCTCCAACCCATATAACATAGCTGGTCTCACTACCCTCTTGTAGACCTTCCCTTTCACTCTTACAGGTACTTGTCTGTCACAAATCACTACTGACACTCTTCTCCACCCACTCCATCCTGCCTGTAGTCTCTTCTTCACCTCTCTTCCACACTCACCATTACTCTGAACTATTGAATCCAAGTATTTAAACTCATCCACCTTCGCCACCTCTACTCCTTGCATCCTCACCATTCCTCTATCCTCCCTCTCATTCACACAAAAATATTCTGTCTTAGTCCTGCTGACCTTCATTCCTCTTCTCTCTAGAGCATATCTCCATCTGTCCAGGGTCTCCTCCAGCTGTTCCCTACTCTCACTACAGATCACAATGTCATCTGCAAACATCATAGTCCACGGGGACTTCTGTCTGATCTCGTCTGTCAACCTGTCCATCACCATTGCAAATAAAAAAAGGGCTCAGAGCTGATCCTTGATGTAACCCCACCTCCACCTTAAACGCATCCGTCACTCCCACCGCAGACCTCACCACTGTCACACTGCCCTCGTACATATCCTGTACCACTCTTACATACTTCTCTGACACTCCTGACTTCCTCATACGATACCTCAACTCCTCTATAGGCACCCTGTCATATGCTTTCTCTAAGTCTACAAAAACACAATGCAACTCCTTCTGACATTCTCTGTACTTCACCATCAACACTCTCAGAGCAAACATCACATCTGTAGTGTTCTTTCCCAGCATGAAACCATACTGCTGATCACTAATCATCATGTCCCTTCTTAACCTAGCTTCCACTACTCTTTCCCATAACTTCATGCTGTGACTGATCAATTTAATCCCTCTGTAGTTACTACAGCACTGCGCATCACCCTTATTCTTAAAAATCGTTACCAAAACACTTTTTCTCCTTTCCTCAGGCATCCTCTCACTTTCCAAGATTTCATTAAACAATCTGGTTAAAAGCTCCACTGCCATTTCACCTAAACACCTCCATGCTTCCACAGGTATGTCATCTGGGCCAACAGACTTTCCATTCTTCATTCTCTTCATAGCTGTCCTTACTTCCTCCTTGCTAATCCATTGTACTTCATGATTCACTATCCCTACATCATCCAACCTTCTCTCCCTCCCATTCTCTTCATTCATCAACCCTTCAAAGTACTCTTTCCATCCCCTCAACACACTCTCCTTGCTTGTGAGTATGTTTCCCTCATTATCCTTTATCACCTTTACCTGCTGCACATCTTTCCTAGCTCGGTCCCTCTGTCTAGCCAATCGGTACAGGTCCTTTCCTCCCTCCTTAGTGTCCAACCTTTCATACAAATCTTCATATACTTCATCCTTAGCTTTCACCACCTCTGTCTTTGCCATGCACCTCATCTCCTTATACTCCTGTCTACTTTCTTCATCTCTCTGACAATCCCACTTCTTTGTCAACCTGTTTGCCTGTATACTCTCCTGTACTTCCTCATTCCACCACCATGTCTCCTTGTCATCCTTCCTGTGTCCAGATGTGATACCAAGCACCTTTCTAGCCATCTCCCTTACTAGCTCTTCTGTAGTTACCCAGCAATTTGGTAACTCTTCACTGCCACCCAGTGCCTGTCTTAACTCATCCCTGAACTCCACCTCACAATTACCCTTTTTCAATTTCCACCATTTGATCCTTGGTGCTGCCCTCACACTCCTCCTCCTCTTCTTGATCACCAGTGTCATCCTACAAACCACCATCCTTTGCTGCCTAACTACACTTTCTCCGGTCACCACATTACAGTCTCCAATCTCCTTCAAACTGGCCCTCCTACATAAGATATAATCCACCTGTGTGCATCTTCCTCCACTCTTGTATGTCACCCTATGCTCCTCCCTCTTGTTAAAATATGTATTCACCACAGCCATGTCCATCCTTTTCGCAAAATCCACTACCATCTGACCTTCTGCATTCCTTTGTTTAACACTGTACCTGCCCATTACTTCCTCATCCCCTCTGTTCCCTTCACCAACATGCCCATTGAAATCTGCTCCAATCACCACTCTCTCACCCTTGGGTACAGTCATCACCACTTCATCCAATTCACTCCAAAATTTTTCTTTCTCATCCATTGCACACCCAACTTGTGGAGCATATGCACTAACAACATTCATCATTACACCATCAATTTCCAGCTTCATAAACATCACTCTGTCCGACACTCTTTTCACCTCCAAAACACTCTTAGCATACCGTTCCTTCAGAATAACTCATACGCCATTTCTCCTCCCATCCACACCATGATAAAACAATTTGAACCCACCTCCGATACACCTAGCCTTACTCCCCTTCCATCTGGTCTCTTGCACACACAATATACCAACCTTCCTTCTGTCCATCATATCAGCTAGCTCTCTCCCTATACCAGTCATACTGCCAACATTCAAAGTTCTGACCCTCACTACCACAGTCCTAGCCTTTCTCCTTTCTTCCTGCCTTCGGCCATGCCTTCCACCTCTTCTCCTCCTTCGGCCAACAGTAGCCCAATTTCCACCAGCACCCTGTTGGCTAACAGTACTGGTGGCGGTCATTGTTAACCCGGGCCTCGACCAATCCGGTATGGAAATATTTACTGGTGTCTGCATGAAGTGATTTGGCAAAGTTTTATGCCGGATGCCCTTCCTGACGCAACCCCCCCCCCCATTTATCTGGGCTTGGGACCGGCACAAATAAATGCCCTGGCTTGTGCATCCCCAGTGGCTGGGTTAACTACAATAACTATATACAATATAAAAATCCAGGTCCAAGATAGAACAGGTCAATGATAATTTGAAGTAAACTTCTCTGTGATTCTTTTTAGCCAGCACATTTTTTTGTCTTGAACATAGGAGACAGTCTGTACAGATTTAAATACTTCATTATATAGGAACAAATCTTACTGAGGAAATCTCTTTCAGATTAGTTCATTGAAGCATTAAGCAACATTTTACTAAATCAGGTTGTGTTACGAACAGTAATGCATTATCTTATTTAGAATAAAATTTATGATGCACTATTGTGAGGACAAACTAATATTTAAAGAGCGACATTTTAAGATATCTTTATGTCTCTCATAGGTTTATAGGTAAGTGCTAGGCTATTGGCCCTAGGGCCTATATAAGCCTAGCCAAAAGGTACCCTGGCTTTCGCCACCCAAGAAAATTATTTTCCTGTGCCCCTGTCGAGCAGAGCCACAGAAGTGATCCCCAGGGTGAATTTCCTATCTCCCATCCAATCATCAAGATTTTTCTTGAAGAGTGCTAATGTGGAGCTTTGTTTGATATACATAGGTAGTTTGTTCCAGAGTATGGGAAATCTCTGGGACAGGAATCTATCCCTCTAGCATGTTCTGTTTATTGTGGTGACAAGGTTTAGGTCCCTAGAGTGTGTAGCTCGGAGGGATTTCTTTAAGTGGAGCATGTCCAACAGTACTGGGTTTGACATAGCTTTGTATGTTAGGCAGAGATTGCCTCTGAGTAGGCAATATGTGACGGAGTAAAGATGGAGTTTTTTGAGACGGTCTGCTTAGGGCATCTGTTTGAGGCCGGTAATCCTCTTTGTGAGGTATTTCTGCGGCCTTTCCAGTTGTTGTAGATGTCTTGTGAGGTACATACCAAAAGGGGCATTGTACTCTATAATGGGTCTAATAAGTGACGAGTACAGGGGGACAATTACCTCTTTTTTTCCTGGATGAGAAACCTTTTCTGTTGAGGTGTGCCACATAGAAGAATTTCCTGATTACTGTGGTGATGCAATTATCAAAGGAGAGACTACTGTCCACCTGTGTCCCAAGGTCTCTCATCACACTTTCGGTGTTAAGTAGACTACTGCCTATGTCGTAGTTCATGGGTACAGAGTTTTTACCAAAATGGATGACAATGCACTTTTTGCCATTGAGCTTGAGGCCATGGCTTTGACACCAGGCATCTGTCTCAGTGAGGCCCTTTTGTAGGATGTCCACATCGTTAGGAGTTTTGATTATGGCTCCTAGTTTGCAGTCATCTGCGAACTTCATTAGCCAAAGACCTTGTGTGTTAGCCTGTACTTCAGAGAAGTAGATACCGAACAAGGGAGGACCCAGGACTGAATCCTGTGGTACTCCACTTGTCACTGGTCTGAAGTTGGATTTGGAGTTTGCTACTTTCACAGTGTGGGTTCTGTCAGTGAGCTAGTTGGCAACCCATCTTATGACATAGGCATTTGTACCTAGTTTAGTGAGTTTATCTATAATTCCAGAGTGGGGGATAGTGTCTAAAGCCTTGGTGAGACCTAGATAGGCTGTGTGAACCACCTTACCCTCATCTACGGCTTTGATGACCGTTTCAAAGAAGTCTATAAGTTTAGGAGACATGATCTGCCTTTTACAAACCCAAAGTGGGTGGGGTCCAGAGACTGAAGATTACCAATGTCATTGATTATAAGTTCCATGATGATATGTTCCATAGTCTTGCAGACCAGGCTCGTCAGGCTAATGAGGCAGTAGTTCCTGGGGTCCGTGGTGGCTCCCTCTTTGTGGAGTGGGATAACCGTCACTGTGCACCATTCAATGGGCACAAAGCCTAAGGTGAGGCTATGATTGAACATGGTACTTAGGTGGGGTGCCAGTTCGTTCTGTAGTTCATGTAGAACACAGCCTGGGATGCTATCAGGTCCCATGGATACTGTGTTCTTGGCTTTGGAGAGTGTGTTTTTTACCTGTGCAGCCGTGATTACAGGAACTTTGCATTATTCCGGTATAGAGATGGGCCATTTAGGGGATGAGAGGGAGGGGTAAAGTTAGCACTGAACCTATCTGCCAGGATGTTGGCAATATCAGTTGGCTCTGTATATTTAGTGCCAATGTGCTGTAACTCAGAGCAGATCTGAGTTTTGCCATTGAGATTCTTGACATAGCTATAGAATGTTTTGTGGTTGTCTTTAGAATCGGTGGCGATTTTGTTTTCATAATAAGCTTTGGAGGATTTTATGAGGGATCTCAACTTCTTACTGAGGCTGACCAGGGAGTTCCACCAATCATGGGATTTTACTCTTTTTTTGCAACAGTTTCTTTCTTCTGTTGTAGAGTTTGTTTATGGCAGGGGGCCACCAGATTGGGTTCCTTTATTTGGAGGATAGCATCTTAGTTCTATTAGGGATTGCACGATCCATTCACTCGTGTAAGTGCTTATACAATGCATATGTGTAGGATTCAGCAGTCCTACCTCTATTGTCCATCAGCATGGGTGTTGTGAAGTTTGCCACTTCTATCTTAAGAAGCGTGAAGTTGGTTTTGGAGAAATTCTTTACGGCTGTTTCCCTAATGGGGGGTGGGGGTGGGATGTGTATGTCTAGAGTGATTAGCTTGTGGTTGGATCTGACCAACGAGAGTTTGACCTCTGGTGTGGAACGCCGGTTGCCCATGTTGGTAATGACCAGGTCTAGGATATTGCTGCCCCTGGTGGAGGTGTGGATAAGTTGATCCAAGGCATTGGAATTTATGAATTCCAGAAAACGTTAAGCACAATTGTTGGTACATGAGTAGTTTTCCCAGTTAATGATTGGGTAGTTGAAATCACCCATTATTACGGTTTAGGTTGTACCCTAATATTTTCCAGTGTATCAAGAAATGAGGAGTGCGAATCCTGGGACATGGTGCGGGATCTGTAGCAAGCTACAATTTGAATTGCAGTCTTGCCCAGAGTTAGTTGCACTTGGATAATCTCGGATGCATTATGCTGAGCAACTAGTCTGGAGGTGTGGATATCCTTAATGAATATGGACATGCCTTTGCCTTTAGTGTTCGGTCCAGGTTAGGTGGCCGAAAGGTGTGGTATGAATTATAACCTGGTAATGCAGGGGTGCTCTCTGGACCCTTAAACCAGGTCTCTGTCACTGCACAGATGTCGATGTTCTTCATTTTAAGGAGTGCCTTGAGTGAGTGCATTTTGAGGTTTAGACTTCTAGCACTGAGTAGCATTACCATCAGATTTTGCTTGCTTGTACCTGTTATGGTGGTGAATTTGTCATTTGAACTTTAAAAAAGGCACTATAGGGGTGGCAAGAGCCTTAGCCAGTATCTGGAATCCTAAGGGCAACAGGTGCAAGCCATCTCTGGCAAACCATCGTGGTTTGTCGATCATGTCATCCCAGGCAGACAGATACTGGATCCCCTTGGAATGACACCAGAAGCTTAGCCAATTGTTGAAGTCAATCATTTTGTCCTTGTACTGTGGTATCATTCTGGGTGATGGCAGGATACTATTTAGGGCTAGGGTCATACCTGCCTGGGCTACAAGATCGGACATCTCCTCCATGTCTCTTTTCATGTAGTCCAGGGAGGTACATCTCAGGTCATTCACAACAACATGGACAATGACAGAGTCATATTTGTACTTGTTGTGGAGTGACCTGAGTGCATGCATTATGTGGAGGATCCTGGCACCCGACAGGCAGCAGACAGTAACTTTCTCCTTTTTTAGCCTGGTGAGTGGAACATCAGTGTACCTGACTATAGAATCACCTATGACTAGAGTGGTGGGTACATTGTTATGCCTTATGAGGTGTGGTTGAGTGGCACACTGAGTTTGTGGGCTATATGTCATTTGGGTTGTGTTGGGGGGGGTGGAGGTTGCTTGTGTTTCTGCTTTGGAGGTCCCTGTTGCTTGGGTAGATTTTTATTGAGAGCCTCCGTGAATGTAAGTGTGTGTTTTGTTTTTCTATGTGTGTGTTTTGGTGGTGTAGGTTTTGAGGGACTATGTAAAGAGTGTGGTGTGGTGCAAGTGTTTACTTTCTCCTCTTGTCTGTCTAGTTCAGTCTTGGGTGAAGAGAGCTTTACTTCCAGTTTGGCTATATACATGCATCTCTCACAGGTTGTAGTGTTGGGTAGTAAGAAGAGACGGTTGTCTGTGTACATGAGGCAATTGCTGCATTGCCCCAAGATGCCCAGATTCATCAGGTAGACAGGAGAAAACACTGGGAGCTGACCCTTAGACGTGCCTGGATAGGTGCTTATTTATTAAGTGTTCAAAACATTTTTCCTCTAGACAAGTGAGGAAAGTTGAGTGCTGTAGTAATTTGTAGCTTATATAGTACTTACAATGAGTTCTGAACAAGTGCTGAGCTCATAGAAACAGATTTGAGTACTGAAACTAAAAAACTGGCTAGTTCTAAGAAACAAAATTAAGCTAGAAAGCTTCCCTCCAACACAGAAAGGCTTGGGGGCTCAGAAGCTTACAAACAGTCCTGGATACAGAAAATCTGTATCTAGACTAGACTACTTACAGACAAGGCAGGAAACAAGCTTAAACATTTTTTTTGATTTTGTAAAGTGGAAAGGGGAAAGGGGAGCAGAAACTAACTGGGTTGATCTTATCAAATGTTCTCCTGGATTAGGTAGAATGAGCTAATGACACTAGAATGGGAGGAGTGTCCCAGATCAAATTTACAGTAGGGGTGGGTAACTGCAAAGCCACCAAGTATAAGAACACGATACCAATAGGGAGGGAGATTGGGAAACAATATGATACACTCCTTGGCAGGAGATCAAAACAAAAAAACCCCAACAGATGCTTAATAAATGTAAACAATTTCCAGTTAATACCGCACACAGAGTGAAACTAGCTAGAAAAGTATGCAGCAGACAATAAAAGTGCTATAAATAACTCACAAAAATAAAAAAAACAGGTTACTTTATGCTATATATTACAGATCCGAGTTTGCTCAGTGGCCTTCCTCCGATTAGCTCAGTGTGAAA
>NC_056741.1:356606650-356821650 GCF_019279795.1 Protopterus annectens
TCATTTCTTTGCACATACTTATTTAATGGGTGTCCTACAACTTCAAGTACCACATTCTGTCTTACAAGTATTATTTATTTATTAGATTTTTCCCTTGTCTTTGTTTCTTTTCCTTCTCCCAAAACAGACTGTGGAAGGCGGATCCAAAAATACCTCTTTACGAAGCTGGGTGAAGATTGGATTTTCCTGGTGCTTCTTGGGTTGGTGATGGCGCTCGTCAGCTGGTCTATGGACTATGCAAGTGCCAAAAGTTTACAAGGTGTGTTTTGACATAAACTTTAAAAACATGACACTAATTCTCATCTGTCACTATATAGCTAAAATGTTCTACATGAATAGTTATTGTTTATGTGTAAACCCTGAGATAGATCCATGGTTGCAGATATAGTTTTGCACTCTGTTTGCTCAGGCTGAGATCTTTGTGTCCACTTACTGGGTATTATATCCTCACCGATCCATCATCTCATGAAGCAGAAAGTGTTGCATGAAAACACTGTTTACTCTGTACATGAGAAACTGGATTCCAGACTACGGATAGTCACTTGAATCTAATACTGATAACCACAATGCTAGATGCATTTAACATGTTTAACAGTCTCCTGCATGAAGCATATAAATAAAAACAGATGCTATGTGGTAATGACAAATCACCACACATTCCAACAGAGCTCTGAGACATATGGCATGGCAGAGAGTAACTGTTTGCTATTCACTCCTCATGTTTGGGTGTTTACTATTTTACTTACTGAATGTTTGTATGGGTAAATAAGTCAGAATAAAGACAGATTCGACCACAAAGAGATATGAAATCAAAGTGTGGTGATGTAAGCAGATGGGATTTGCCAGGCTTTTGTTCTATCCCAAGCCTGGTTTTAATTGAAGTACATAGCCTATGACATAATTACTGGCAACACATATCATCATTCCACATGCAACTCCATCCATTACTTTTATGTTTACCACATTAAATCCTCCTTTCATTTGACACTTGTTACTAAAAATTTCACTGCTTCATAAGAGGGTACCATTCCCTCTTGCAAGAGATGCTAAATTAATAAAGTTTTCTGGAATTTGCAGTATGCAGCTTTTTAATTTTATTCTGTTCTATTTGCTTCATTGGTCCTTGCTGGAGAACTCACCCTTTTTGACAGGGACATGCTTCTAAAGCCTCTCTCCAGTTATAAATGCAAAAAATATGCCTGGAGCACATACAATCTTTGTTGTATGGTCTTTTATGATTCTTTTTGCTGGTTAGTCTGTACAGATTTTCTGTATTCTTCTGTAGCCCTTCATTCGCCTTTCTACTTTTTAATGTTAGGCTATTAAGGGATGGCATAGCTAGTTTCCAAGCTCCCCCACATCCAGAAAATGCAGAAACCTATGCAGAGGCATACACAAAAGCCCTGCATGACCATAAAAACAAACCACCCTGGTAGATGCATAGAATTAGTAGGTTGTACAACAAAATAAAGAAAATCCTATGGAGAAGTAAGACTAAATGTGCAGAGCAAAAAGTCTCTGATTAGTTTAAATAAGTGAATCAGGGAACTAGTCAAGTTTCTCAAAGTAGGTAAAATAGCCTCCAAATCTAAGGATAAACATAAGGCATTTTTCAGTTATGTCCGCAATCTTAAGGGCAACACCTAACAATTGGCAGAATTAGTTGTAGATGGCAACTACTATACTTAGCCAGAAGATAGATATAGCAAATCTGCTGGCTGACAAATTTCACCTCGTCATCACCCCCAGTTCTCCCCCATATAAATATACTGTATATACATATACATGTGTGTGTGATTTTATACATATGTGTGTGTGTGTGTGTGTGTGTGTGTGTGTGTGTGTGTGTGTGTGTGTGTGTGTGTGTGTGTGTATGTGAAACTCCCCTCCTTAACTCTAAACCCCACTTCCATTCCCAGACCTAAAGCCTACATTCCCCGGTCAGCCCCTAAGGTCAGCATCTAAACTCCCGCCTCTCCCACTCCATCCCCATTCCTTCTCACACTTATCTAACTGAAACTCAGCTGTGTGGTTAAGTGACAGCCAGGAATTCACAGATTCCTTTATGAACCACATGCCTTGGTTAGTATAAATGGTTTTAAAAATGTCCTTAAACATGTTAGCTGTGGAATTGCAAAATAGCCCTGCACCCCTTAAAGTGAATCATTTATTGTCAGTGAAGCTAAACCTCTGAAATCTACAACAGTTGTTCAGCCGGTCAGTGAACACCACAGTGCAAAATATCTTGTCATGCCATCCATGCCATGGAAAGGTGCCAGGACTGGGAACGCAATTGTTTCTGTAGGTCTAAGGATTCATTTTCTGCCTATCCCCAATCACTCCAACATTCATATTCTTTGCGCCACTGATCTGACCCACTGTTGAGACAAATCTATTGGATCTGCAGTTTGATGGTATTCTCCAATAATTCAACTTTGCAAAGATTCACCTAAAGGAAAAAATGGTATTGCTCTACAACACATCGTAGTGCATTGCCTCACTTGGTAGGCATAGTAAACAAACAGTAGAACAAATAAGCATGGAACAAAATAATTTGTAGAAACAGCCAACTCAGAATGAGCAGGTCATTCTTATCATGTTTACAAAATAAAGTTACTGAATATATTATATTGCAAAACATTCGGTGGTATTTACTTTTGTACATACCTAGCCATTGTTCTATGTATTATCTTCCAATCTACCTATCTCTATACTAATCTGCCTATCTACATGTCTAGATAACAGGGGTATGTCACTTTTTGCTTAATTCACACTTAAAAAGAGCCACCTCATTAAATGCATCCTAGACAACTGCTAGGGCAATGCACAAAGATGAGCATCGCCTACTGCTTATACATACTAACTCCTAGATTGCATTACCTCACAGAAAGGGAATACTCTTAAGAAACCATCATCTTGGACTTTGTATTTGATAACAGTTTTCAAACATTTGGTTTAGCTGTTTTAGGATCTGCATTTATGAGTTTTATGATTTCATTCTATTACCATTCCTCCTGGTAAACAAGCTTTAAAAGACATGAAAAATAAAAGTCCATACATTCTTGGTCCTCTGGTATGCCACAGCTTTATCATCAGCTGCTTGTTGCCCCTCCATTTTTTTTCCTCTGGTTATACTATTCACCAGGAGGAGGCACACAGCAGCTACCCTGCCTGTGAGGTGGCTCTCCTGTGTGTGCCTGCATACTGCCTTCAGCATTTGATTTGTCATTGTGGCTGCAACAGTACCATGGGAGCACATGACCAAGTTGTGCCCTCAGCATGTCCTATTCCCACCCCCCACCAAGAGCAAGATGACATTGAATGCTCAGTCAGTTCACCCACCCTGACCATTCCTTCTGTAATTGAGCCACTAATAAATTTAAGATTGTCGGGATTTCAGTCCTGGTTGCATCCCTTTGTACAATGGAGCAACATAACCATGGATATAATTCCTAAATACAAATGCTGCCAGAATACTCTGCTGTATAGGTGGGTTTGCAATAATGATTATGGTCTTACCTCATAGACACAAGGTATAGAGTTTGATTCTGACCACAGGTTGTTGGTTAGGCTTAAAATGGACCATCAGGCAGTTAGTCTAATATTCTTCTATGAGCTATGAACCACACTAATATGTACAATAACAGAGCAGATTGAAACATGTCATAATAATAAAACTAACAAGCATCCCTTAGATTTCAGTTATAATCGAAGCTCTGAGTGGAGTGTAGAGGAACTTAGCCAAACTGTTACTGCCATGCCTAGTTTGTAAGAAAGCACAGACTTGGATCTCTGTGCAAAAGCAAGTCTGTCTAAGACTACCCAGTAGAGTTTAGAAACAGAACACAGCATTTGTTTGTTTTCCCAGGATTAAAACCACAGCAGCCCTGTATTTCCATCCAAATAAGATACAGAATGCAAATTTTTCTTAATTTATCTGAAAAAGATATATAAATCCAAGAAAACCTCACATCTTTTCAGGCATACCATAGGTGCTCAGTCTGTCAGTATGAAAAAAGCAAATCTACCCAGTCAAAATCCTTCTTTAAAAAATTCTTTAAAAAATTCTATGTAACAATGTCCCCTTAACATTTATTCAGTTTTGATGTAAGAAAAGAAAATGCTCCATCACTATCACTGTCAGCTTCACCTTTCCCCTCCAATCATTCAGAAGCCTAACTGACTCACTTACCAAATGTGAAGTCATGACTGTCTTCTACGTTGAATCCTGATGCTTTCACCCTTTAGCATACAGCTATGAAGTAGCAAAACTATATCTGGATTGTGCAGTGTAAATGTATGCACGTCTGTAATGTCAATTTCTAAACAATTTTACTCACAAAGTTGCAGGCATAGTCTATGATCTTTATTTAATGAGCTATGCAATGACCATTGCACAGTTCTTTTTGAAAGTGTCATCTTGCAAGCCATCTGCGAAAAAATACCATTTCTTACTTTGTACACCAAAATTTAAACATTTTGTGTCCAGTCACATGGCACAGAGGGATAAAGCCATTTTTCCTGCACACTTCCATTCACATTTACCCAGGTCATGGTGCCCCTACACTCCATCTGATGCTAGGATAGAAACAAAGGTAGGGGCATGAACATAAAGCACCAGCTTGAGGGTACCGAGGCTTAACCTAGTCCTGGACAGTATTTGTAATAATTTATTCTATTTAACATTTGTTTACCTGGAAAGACTGGGACAGAGCCCAGGGAGAAATGTTCCAGATGCATGTCTTTGGAATATGGGAGGAAACCCACATAGTCAGAGGGAGGACATGCACACTCCACACAGAAGGCACCCCAGCCGAAAATTGAACTGGAGAACTTCTTGCTGTGAGGTGACAACCCTAACCAATGCATCACTGTGCCACCCATAATCTCATTGTGATTCATGAATGAATGCTTCCATATATACACATCATTCATTTATAACAGATGACTGGCTGGTGGCCACCAGTCACTTTATGGTCCTGGGCTAGAACCCCCAGACTCCAATCAGCATTACTAGTTAGATAGCCAAAACTGGCATGTAGCTCACACAACAGGGAATGTTGACAAGATGTGCTGGATTCACTCTCACCAACCACTTTTCATTTAGCTGATTTGCTAGCCCAATTTCGGATGCCACGAAAAGAGATTAGTGATCACTTTCTGTGTCAGTGGGTATACTACCATAATACACAGCATTTAACTGACGGTTATAGTTACCAACTAACTCAACTGTTTTTGGGCCACCCCCCACCCCATTTAAGGATGGTCCCCTAAACATATTTTGATCCTGCAACTTGCATTTATTATGGCTTGGTAATACCAGATGAAGATGAAACTGAATGAAGATCCTGCTGATTATCACTGCCTTTGTCCCTGCCACTATTCTGATTGGCTTCTTGTGGCTCTAAAATGAAGAAATAAAGTCACATTGGCAGTGATTGCTTAGAGATGGGCCATAATTATTTGTGAATGTCCTGATGCTGTTTACTGTATTGGTACCCCCTATTCTTGCTGTGGGTTCCAATTTTATTTTCACTTTGTGGGATTGGCTAACTCTTTCAACTCTCAGAGAAGAATACATTGTAATCCTACTGTGCACCCCTAAATTTGCTGGGGCTCTGATTCTTATGCACCTATAATTCTGCTGTGAATTCCCAATGGTCTTAATTCTGCTGTTTTCTGATACTGTCAATACATTAGACACTTTGATTGTGGATATCCTCATGATGGATACCCACAAATATTGGATAGCCCTTTCAGGAGTTTTCTGACTCCATGGATTCTGCTGTAGGCTCAGTGGTCGTCTTAATTTTGCTATCTTCTGATTCTTTTAATCTTTCTGGACCCTCTAATTCTGGTAATCTTTTATATTACCTTCAGGGTCCTTTAATTCTTCTCTTTATTTTCCTAAATGTTAATTCTTCTGCCTCCAAAATCAACTCTGTTTATCCTCATGTTTAAATTATGATTTCCCTTTAAGCTCACTTCCATTGTTAACTTTTTTTGTCAGTCTTGGGTCCCTCTGGGTCTGTTAATCATGTCAGGACACCTGCATTTTTGCGGAGGTGGAAATATTTTTAATTTATTTTTTTGTCTTTATTTTCTAGAGAATCCTGTGTTATACATGGCTGCCTACTCAAAATACCTATGGATAAAGTTGAGTGGTTTGTTGCCTAATATGGATAAAATGCAGGAACACTTTTTAACATTTATTTATTTATTTATTCATTTGTTTGTTATTTATTTATTAAATGGATTCGTAGACAGGTCCATGGACCCTTCACAACTATGTCTTAGCTAAAAGCAATAGTTAGGAACAGTGAAAGTAGTATAGTAAGGTACAGATCTTTCAGTAGCAAAACAGAGTGATAAAATGATGCTATTTAACAGTTTTGTTAAGATTAAGGTAAGGCTATAACAATTATGCTGAGACCTCTAAGACAACAACAGTGAAGGCAATACAGTAAGGGTATCACTCCTGAAAAAGTCAGGAATATAAAGCAATTGCCTTAAAGACTAACACTAAGTGCATTCAGTGGGACTTTGACCTGCTAGTATTATGAACATTCCTGTATCTTATCACAGATAATACATCATGTTATATCCGTTACTGACTTCTAACTTCATAAATGTTCATCTTCTGCATGAAACTACTAAGCTAGATGTCATAACTGTATGAATAATTTTGACAGCACCTCAATATTTAATGTGCATTTTATGAATTTTAATAGAAGTATTCATCTTGAGGACTGAGATTACTCTATGAACTCTGAAACTAGCTATGCACTTCTCTGAGTAAGGTCCGTCTAAATCAAGTTCATAGGAAAGTTAAACGTGTATTGCAACAGCATTTTTATGGTAAAAGACCCAACACCCATGTACAGGAGGTCTCTGAATTGCTCATGTAAAACATATCAAAAGAGACAATTACTGGAGCTTGCACAATGTAAGTGAATGTGTCTCGGTAAACCAGAATTAAAAATTTTGAATTAAAGTCACTCACATGAATAGTGGTTTTCAGGGATTAGGAGTTTTGTTTTAAACTGAGTTTAGTAGTTTTCATTACTGTTACAGTCACTGCATAAATCTGCTCCTATGCATTATTTGACAGACAGACAGAAGGATCACATCACTGTATATGTCCATTACTGTCCAGATAGTCATATTTATTGCTGTACATAGATTAAAGTATGACCTTCAGTAATATCTGCATTGCAATCCAATTTAGCACTGTTTTCCTCTCTGGAGCCCACCTTTGACTACCAGGCCTCCTTACCCCACACATTCTAGAGACTCTTTCATTCCCCAGGGGCTAGAACCTTAATGTTCATTTATTCCCCCAAGGGAAGAACTGACTGCTGGAGAGGTACTGGAGTGATGCCAACACTTATGAAGGGAATTAAGGGTTTTCACTTAAACCAGACATTCCTCTATGCATACCTCTAGATACTCAAGTAAGAGCACATAATGGTTTTATGCAAGAGAATTTCACCCACATCTGCAAGTTCTGTAGCCCCTCATAAGGCGCTGTCCTACCATTGTACACAAGCATCTCCACTCGATCTGTGCTTCCCAACAGGGATTCTAGGGTGATGGGCACATTGTGGTCAAGCACTTCCAACCCTCACCTCTAAGAAAGAAATAAGCAGCTACTGTCTTGCTATTCCTTTCTCACTGCCCTTACTAACTCCTTCAGTAGCTAAGCCATTAGCTGAACTACAACAACATACATTTAAAAGCCAATGAGCTACTTTCATTCATTAGCATTCCACATGACATGTAGACTTTTTAGATAAATTACTCTGAATATTCGCTATATGGAGGTTGGACCTCATCTTCCAATTCAGAGTGCTATTTAGTAAACCTTCTGATATAACAGTTTGGATCATAATCCAGGCTTTATCCCTCTTTCACTCCAAAAAGCTACAGTGGTTCATTTGAATTCTGGTTAGTGAGGCATGCCATATTATTAATATTTAAACAGGATAAAGTGAGAAAATGTTTATTATTTTGGTGTATTTTGCATTATACTTGATTTGTATGCCTTAAATTAGTAATGGTCAACTTCTACTAAGAATGGGGGTTAAACATTTAAGAACAATCCTGCTGATTTATTAAAACCCTGTGCCATCAGATATTTTTGATAGTTAATGTCCACCAGATTTAACAAATTAAACTATTTAACCATTAACCTTACAGAGGAATTTAGTGAAAATATATACTGCCAGCTTTTCTAAAATTTTTAGCAAATTCTTTTTACTGTGTGATACTTTTACATATGTCAGTGCTGTATGATTAATCAATATTTTCTTTTTTGAAGCTCCATTATACAGTAAAAAAACTGCAGTTTATACAGCTGCTTTTCTTTATAATATAATCTGATCAATTTATTTCCGTGAGCCCTTTAGCCTTGTTTGCTATATTCTTTATATTTTACCTTAGACTGAATTTATGAAAATGGTTGAGTTGGCATAGTGACACAGTGGATAGCATTGTTGCCTCACAGCAAGAAGCTCTCTGGTTCGATTCTCAGCTGGGGCACTTTCTGTGCAGAGTCTGCATGTCCTCCCTGTATTTGTTTCCTCTGGGTGCTCTGGTTTGCTACCACATTCCAAAAACATGCAGTAATTGGACTGGTCACTTTAAATTGGCCATGTGTGTGTGGTGTGGAAGAACTACTGTGGCAGGGCTACCAACCTGGTGGTGTAAACCTTGGCTCTGGATGGTTTGTCACTTTTAAAGTGACACCCTGACCCCACATGTAAAAATTGGCAAAAACGTTGTGGATAGTTGGAATTGCTTATGACATAAATACCTGAATCAAGAGTTAATCCATGATATGGTACAGAATATGGCTGTGACATTTGTAATATGGAGGTACTGGGCAAAAGTTAAAGCTTACAATGAAAGTTTTCTTTTTTTATTATCTGCAGTGTTCCAGTTTAAATAAAAAATTATATCTCTTCTTTTCACAGGCATGGCAACCAAGGAAATAAATTGTGCTGCTGTTGGCTCCATGGTAAAAAGGGGGTGGGGGTGACCCATAGCTTAGACCCTGGGGGATAGGAGAAGTAGTGGCATTTTAGAGGCTCATCCATTGCAGAGGAAGTGATGGGGTCATAAAGGCAGATGGCATCACTGTTGGATATACCAGAACACGCATCTCATACTTACAAATAACTGAGGACATACATTGACAGACATTCTTGGGCATAATGGCCTTCTGCCATTGTGTATGAGGCACTGGGGAGAGAAAATGGGTAGGATATGTAAATACAGAAGCCCTATGGCAATGAGTGTGACACTGCTATACTTAAATTCCCCTCTCAGGCAATGGGTGGGCTTTAGATTGGATTAAGGGGTCAGGAGTGACACTGGTGTCTGAAATTGACGAGATATACTTGTGGTAGCGAATGGTTTACTCGTGAGGGTGAAATGTGTATATGAAAAGAATTTATGTTGCCATGTTGTCAATTTGGCTGTGCCATGACTTTCTATTAAAATAGAAATTCCTACCTTGGGATTTCTATTTTTGCTTAAAGGCCAGCTGGAGACTAACCAATTTAGGAAAGTGGAAGACATGAAACCTCCTTTGTAATACTGCCTGCAGTTTTACACGTTTATTATAACAGAGTCTGCAATTACTTTCATGACAAATTTGGAGCCCATGGAGTTCTGAGTGATCCTATGACTGAAACATTGTTTCCCATGCATGAGGGAAAGCTTTAGCTGAGAGATTGGATCCATGTTCTTCTTTTAATACACGGCTCTTTGGACTAGAAATTTGCACATATATATTTATTTTCATGGTGGTCATTGAAAAAAAGGAATGCACTTATTGGGAATGCAGCCATTTCCATGGTAGTGCTGTATCAGTTGTCTACTTGTTCTCTTTGAGATCCATCTTTGAACATTTTATCAATCAGTATTTAAATTTTTTATGCATCACCATTACTTTGCTAGTATCATACCACATGAATTCAGAGCCTGATACGTACAGTATATGCAGTGAATTTATTCAGTGGCATTATATAATTCCTTTTCCACAGAACCTTGTGAAACAGAGGATCTTTCTAGAAGGGATAAGCACTGTAAGCTTAATATGATACTCACATTAATGTCACCAAGTTTAACAAATTAAACAATTTAATCATTAGCCTTACACAGGCATTTAGTGAAAATATATACTGCCAGTTTTCTAACTTTGTTGCAAATTAATTTTATTGATATGCCAACAACATATGATTAATTAAAATTTTCTTTTGTGAAACCCCATTATGCAGTGAGAAACATGGCAGTTTACAAAACCTTATTTTTGCTCCTTTAAACTGGCTACTCTGTGAACATGAGGCCATGGGCTTGCTCTATGATTCTGGAGATTTGAATAGTCTATGAATATCCTCTGTGAATCTGAGGACATTGGCTAGTCTATGAATGTCATGTTATTGGCTAGTCTACCTATCAATCACTGTAGCGATCTTGAAGCAAGTTATTCTTAGTAATGACAACTGATGTACAAAGTATATACTATCATCTGTACCCTTTTTGAGGTCCTATTTTATGCAGTTGTCTTTTGTGAGAAAAAGCAGCAATGACAAATGGATTGATTTTTATACAAAAATATTTTATTAACATTTCTCTAAATATTGCTGAAGACTGTGAACATATATTTCTGACACCTCAATGTGATATAAAACAGCAGAAAAATATAATCCTGCAACGTAGACTGTTTTTCTCTTGCTTCAAGACTCACCATCAATATTTACATCTTTTTGCTCTCTGCTTCCCTTTCACTTTCATTGTTCTTTTAATGATGGCAAATGTTTGCCACTTCACCACAAAACCACATTGATTCATATTTATCAGTTTTAGCAACATCTTTGACGTTTTCGTACCTAGTATAGACATAAACACTTAAATTCATAGATAAAAATTAAAATTGCTCTATATGAAGCTGAGTCTGTAGGATTTTTCTCTGTTTGGGTAATACAGCTACCACAACTTTCTTCCAAGATTCTGGTATTGTCCCTCATTTTAAAATATTGCTAAACAAAACCTTCTATATCTTTGTCACTTTTAACTGTTTCTTCTCTACTAACTTTCAGCACTAGCATTATCCATTCCCAAATAACTCCCTGTTAATTGATTATACATCACCATTTAATCTCATCCCCTCTCATTGTGGCTATTACTTCTTGAATATCATGTTCTTCTAATGCTGACATATTTATAACTTCCATAAATATTTACAAATATGCCTTTTCTTTGTTTACCCATTCCTCTGATTTATACAAATGCTTGTGGAATTCCCAAAATAGCTGTAATACTGCTATAGGATCTCTGGATCTGATGCTATCCGTGTCATTATTCATCACGGATGGGTCTTGGATCTGAGCCGGCAACTGAAGGACAGATCCAGACCTCAAGTTTCTCCCCTTCCCATAATTCCCTGCTAACCTGTAACCCTCAGATCTTGTTTGCCACAGAAATGTTAAGGACGTGATTCCAGTAGCTCAGGCCTTTGTGTACAGATAAATGTTTTTTCTTTAGAGGTTTTGTTATCCATTTGGATTAATTAGTTCTTCCTTAGTCTCTTTAAGGTTTTTATTGTAATTAGTTCTAGGTCACCTCCCCTCCTGGTACTTTAATCTACTTTGTCTATTGGGTTCCCCCCTTTCTTCCATGGGGCCCCCATAGCTTGTTATTAAAAAAAAGCAAAGTAGTCTAAAGTCTTTTTCCTGTTACTGGGGTGTGTGTGTGTTCTGCCTGGTTGGTGTGTGTGCCTTCAGCAGTATGTCAGATAGGCCCTCTGGCTTTAAAAGATGCTCCTCATGCGGTCAGAAGATGCCTCATTCCGACTAGCACAAGGAGTGTGTTTATTGTTTAGGAGAGCCCTATCTCGAGATTGAGTGTGACATCTGCTCCAGATTCAATCTGAAGGCTGTCATGGAACAAAATAACAAATTGCTTCTGAAAGGGTTAGCTAAGGCTGGTCCTTTGGCTTCAGGTTTTTCCTTCTCAGCGTCCCAGGATCCTAAGAAGAGGTCCTTACCTCCTCTTAAGGGATCTCCTTCAAAAAAGTTGAGGCTCTTGGATTGCAGAGCCTCGAATCTGAACCTAGCCTCTGCGGCTTCAGATCCAGGCTCTTCAACTCTGAGAGCCTCAGATCAACCTCTTCGATCCAAAGCCTTGACACCTTGGAGGCCTTCGGGTCCAACTGGGTGCAAGCCTTCCCCGGATCTGACCTGGTCGTTGGATCCATCTAGTGCACCAGTTAGAGCATCTCAGGGCTTCAGATTGGATCGTTATCTCGGATCCAATAGTCATTGGTAGCTCCCCCTCCAGATCTAGATCATCAGATCCATGCTCTGAAGTAGGACCCCTTCCAGGGACCATAGGACATTGTCTAAATCAGGAAATTCTTCAGTATCATCCGGGTCTTCCAGAAGTTTACTACCCATAGATATGTACAGGATTATGAGGCGTTTCCTCATGGCCCAGATCAAGATGGGCTTGTTACTGTCCCCAGCTTAGTTGCCTAGGGGTCCTTCTCCACCCATGGGACTTCATCCTCCTCTTCTAACCCATCGGGGTTTGGAATGCCAGGATCAGGGCATTCATTGTAAGAAGCTGAAGGTGTCCAGTATCCCTCCCTTCCTGACACTGTCAGGGTTCCTGGTGGGTTCTGTTCTATTGGTCTTGTTACAGTCTGTGCTTCAGTCATGTGAGGTCACCACTGACTCCCTGGGGGTGGGGTCAGGCCCAGAGTTTTTGGACTGCTCCCTTCACTTAGGGGCATTGGCACTGGACAACTTGGGGCCGGCATCATCTGGAGGCTTCCATGCTGCGTCGGGGTCCCTCCTCCCTTCCTGTGTTGCTGTGGCCGCTGGAGTGGAGAGGAGAGGGGAGCCTCTTCCAGCCTGTCAGCCTTCTGGGCAGTAGAGAGGACCTTCTCCAACTTGGCAACCACCTTTTCTTTGGCTCTAAGTCCTCCCCAGCCCCTCTCGACCTTGGGCGGTAAGACCTCATCATGTTTCCAAAGGTCAGCACCCTTCAGATGGGCACTACCCTGGTTGGGGTCACAGTCTCTTCAGAGTCCTCTCCAGAGCCCACCATGGAGGAACCCTCTGAGATGAGGACATGTAAGAAGAGGCACTTGGATTTCCCTAGAGAGTCCATCACTGAGGATATCAATTTTGAGGAGGGAGACAGGTCTCCCAGAATTCTGCCTGAGGAAGTGTCCTTTGGGGACATCCTCAAAATTCTTATGCAAAGCGGTAGTTGGTCTTCCTCACCCCATCTTCAGAGGAATCTGTATTCCTGAAGGCCTTCGGGATGGGCCCATTTTCTACCTTTGTGTCCCCACCTACCAATGAGAGAATTCATCGCTGGCAGGGCGTGGAAGGAGCCAGACACAGTGGAACTGGTAGCCAAAAAGGCAGACAAATTCCTCAGTCTCCCCAGAGAAAAGGCTTTTTGGAGTAAGGGTGTCCCTGTTGATGCCATTGTGGTGGCCACTGCTACAATAAAGGAGCTAGTGGAACAGAGGTCATTGGTCCATTCACTGAACAGAGAGTCTCAGGCAACTGACTATTTCAGAAAACGCCTGTTTGCCTCAGCTACATTCAAACTGAGGGCAACCAACTACATGGCACATTTCACCTAGCTTCAGAGGGATTTGGTATCGGAACTCAACACTTCCCTTACAGAGTTGCTGCCTCCAGAGAGTCTTAAGCTGGTCTCTCCTAAGCTGTCCACTCTGACTTCCTTGGCTAATACCTCAATGAGGTTGGTCTCCAATGTAGCAGAATCCTTCTCTCCAGCAGCTGGCACAGGAAATGCCATCAGACAGTATGCCTGGCTTCGCCTTTGTGGGTTTGCAGAACCCTTCAAGGTGTCTTTAACCAATGTCCCCTTTGATGGTTTGATCTTGTTCGGACCTTCCATCAGGGAAACAGTGACCCGCAGTGAGCAGGAGAGTAAGACTCTGTCCGCAATGGGAATCAAGTTTTCTACTACTCAATGATACTTTTCTAAGACTCAGAAAGGGAGTAAGAAACTTGGTTCCACAGAAATCAGTCCTCCTTCCAGGATGCTGCCCAAGAATCCTCTTCTCCAAGCCAGGGCAGAGGATTCAGTGGTAGATGCCACCCCAGAGGCATAGGGTGTCAGCAGAATCAGGGCTCCTGGGAACCTTTCTTGGAGAAGCCCTTTCAGTGCTCCTGAAGCACTGCCTGACTGTCCTGACCTGGAGGCAGTTGTTGGATGATTCTCCCTGCACCCACTAGCCTGGGCAAATATCTCCTGTGATCAGTGGGTTTTGAGGATTATTTCCAGGGGTTACGTCATCCCCTTTTTTTCAGTCCCTCGATATTAAAATCTGTCCTAGACATTCCACCCCACCAAAGGGAGTTAGCCCATCTCGAGGTTCAACACCCTCTTCTAAAAAGAACCATCTAAGAGGTCCCAACATGACAATGAGGATCTGGAACATACTCTTGTTTCTTTTTGGTACCAAAAAAATGGGGACCTGCATCCAATTTTGGACCTCAGCAAACTAAATCTGTCAGTCCAGAAGTCCAAGTTCTGGATGGTCACTGTTCAATCTATTCTGCCTCTCTTGTACAAGGACCGTTGGATGTGCTCAGTTGGTCTTAAGGACATGTTCTGTCATATCAAGATTGAAAGATGCTCAAGGAGACACCTGCACTTTCGGTTAGGGGCCAGACACTGCCAGTTAAGACCCCTGCCCTTTGGACCCACCACAGCCCCTGGGTATTTACCAAATATATGGCAGTGGTGGCAGCCCATGAGAGACCAGATAGCTTAATGCTTAAGGTCTTTGCCTCCCATGCACAAGGTACAAGGTTTGATCCCGACCTCTGACCAATGCCTGTTTGGAGTTTGCATGTTCTCCCTGTGTCTCTACGGGGTTTCTCCCATGTCTGAAAAACATTCTGAGTGTTTCCATCTCAAGTTCACCAATGACTGGAGCTGTGGGCAGCAGCATAGACAGACTCTACATGGTGCCCTATAGGGGGAAGAGTTGTACAGACCGCTTTGGGCATCTACTGTATTACGCAGTATCCTCAAGATAGGAGAACATGGATCACAGACTGCATGCTGTGGCAAGGCTAGCCATTTGATGGTGTAAAACATGACTCTAGGTGATTCAGTCATGTTCACTAATGTCACAAAAAATGGGCATGGGTAGTTACTGGTGATAAGTGAGTTGAGGACCCGGCCTACTCTGACCCACACCAGGGACCCCTTTTAATAGTGGGAGAGTCATATGTGTTCCTATTGGCCAGAGTGTGCCTGCCATAAAGTGCAGCAGCTCTGGGTCAATAAGCTACTGTCTGGCTGGTGTCTAGGTGCCCAGCCTGGGTTACCTGGGATAGCTCTGTTGAGTGAAAGCTGGATATAAAACTAACCAACCTGCCAACCATGAACTGAGAATTGCTACATTTAATGCAGGTTCACTGGCAGGATGCAGCTTGGAAGTGGATGACATGATGATACAAAGGAGGCTAGACATCCTATGTATCCAAGAGATGAGATGAAATGGCAGTACAGCAAAGCCACTTGGCTTGGGATCCAGACTCTACTACTCAGGTGGGGGCAGGCTAGAAATGGTGTAGGAATTGTGGTGAGAAAGAGGCTTCAGAAGGCAGTGAGGGATATCATCAGCATTAATGATAGACTCATGGCAATCAGACTCCAGTACAATGATACAGCAGTATTCATAATCTCAGCCTATGCCCCACAGCAGGGTTGTGATAGTGAGGAAAAGAGTGCATTCAGACATAAGTTGCAGGACCTACTAGATAAAGCAGGACAACATGAATTGGTGTTGATAATGGGTGACTTGAATGCACATATTGGATAGACAAACCACATGGGTAGGGCAACAGGAATAAAGAAGGAAAAGCCATTCTAGTCTTCTGTCTAGCAAATGGCTTGATAGTAGCCAACACATGGTTCAGAAAGAGAGACAGTCACAAGATCACATACAAGAGTAGCCAACCTGCAACTCAGGTAGACTTCCTCCAAGTAAGGAAAAGGCACTGGGGTAGAATCCATGATTGCAAAGTCATCTCCAGTGAAAAAGTTGGCCCACAGCATAAACCACTGGTTGCCACAATCAGCTGCAAGCAGTGGTCAGAGAAGGCTCTAAGGTCAACAGAGACCAGGCTGAAAACCTGGAAGTGGACTGGAGAGAAAGTACAGCAGTTCAAGGAATTACTCAGGGCTCTAGCACCCCAAGAAGAGGAGAAAATAGATGGAGTTAAAAAAGCGGCAGCAACTAAAACAGCATGTGGTAGGACTACAGAAAAGATATGTGGCCAAGCCAGGTATGGAAATAACATACATAAGGAAAGCTGGTGGTGGAATGCAGAAGTCCAGGAAGTCATCAAAAGAAAGAAGGAGTGCAGGAAGAAATGGGAAATAGAAAAGACTGATCAGGCTATGAAGAACTACTGGTTGGCTAACAAAGAAGCTAAGAAAGAAGTTGCAATAGCAAAGAATAGGGCACGAGAGGCACTCTACCAACTTCTGGAAAGTGACTTAGTAAGTGGCACAAAGAAACTATATCAGGTTGCAAGGCAAAGACAGAAAGATAAAGAAGATAGTCAGACACCCTTCATAAAGGATGCCAGCAACAACCTGCTCACCAGTCCACAGGACATCAAAGACAGATGGAAGGAGTATTTCCAGCAGCTTCTGAATGAAGAAACTCCACAGAAGCTGTACTGCCCCAGAAACAGCCTACAATGAGAGAAGAGGAGGAGCCCAACTTAGAAGAAGTAAGAAGAGCACTAAGGAAGATGAAATAAGGGAAAACAGCAGGCTCAGATGAGGTCACAGCAGATATGATAAAGATGCTGAGTGAGATAGGGGAGAAATGGTTCCTGAGGGTACTAATAGCAGTGTGGAGAGAAAGGCATATCCCAGATGGCTGGTGAATAAGCATACTCCTGCCAGTGTACAAGAACAAAGGGGACATCCACAACTTTGGACAGTACAGAGGCATTAAACTCCCATCACACTGCATTAAAGTTCTGGAAAGGGTGATAAATGGATATGCAGAGTAGTAGAATGTAAAATGGGAGATGAGCAGTTTGGATTCAGCTTAGGCTGCAGCACAATTGACCTGATGTTTGCATTGAGACAGATACTTGAGAAGAAGCTAGAGATAAGATGAGAATTCAACTGGGCATTCCTGGACTTGGACAAAGCATATAACAAGGTCCCAAGAAAGCTGATCTGGGCAGTACTTGTGGTTTGAAGTCCTAGAAACATTGGTAAATTTAGTGCAAGCTATGTCCAAGGACCCAGTGATTCAAGTCCGAACAGTGTTTGGCCTCATAGAGGGGTACCCAGTAGGAGTGGGTGCCCACCAGGGTTCAGCTCTGAGCCCACTGCTGCTCATACTGGTGATAGACTACATTAGCAAACAGGTTGGAGGGGACAGATCAACAAAGATGCTGTATGCAGTTGATGTAGTAATACAGACATACTCTGAGCTAGAACTTCAGCAAAGGATAGGAGAATGGAATGCAAATCTGAAGGCACATGGGATGAAACTAAGCACAGATCAGACAGTGGTAATGGCATCAAATTGGGGAAATCAGGAAAAAGCTGAGAATAGATATAGAAACAAAGATAGTGGAACAGGTAAACAGCTTCAAGTATCTGGGAGGGGTGGTTGAGGAGAAGGGTAGTCTGAATTAAGAGGTCATGCTAGAATCAGAGGGGCTGCAGCCAACTGGTATAGAGTATCAGGTGTAGTCTATGACAGAAGAATGCCAAAGAAGATGAAAAGTAAGGTGTACAAGACAGTGTTGCGACCAGTACTACTGTATGGTACAGAAACCTGGGCAGTAAAGGCAGACTAGTTGAAGAAGCTAGAGGTGATGGAAATTAAGTGCCCGAGAAAGGTAGTAAAATGCACACCGTGGGACCGGCAAAGAAATGAGGACAGAAGAGCAGAAGCCAAAATAGCTCCAACTGCAGAAAAGATCAAAGAGAACAGTTTATGGTGGTTTGGGAATGTGTAGAAAAGCAGAAGACAATCTGGCGAGGAAGGTTTGGGATAGACAGGAAGAAGGTAAGAGGAAATGAGGGCATCCAGCAAAAAGCTGGATGGATTGTATGAAAGAAGATCTGTGACAGTCAGGCATGAGTGTTGAAGAAGGCAGGAGTGTAGCACTGAATCGAGAGAGTTGGCGACAGTTAACAAGATACCCCGACCCCATGTAAAAAAAAAAAAAATTGGAAAATGGGGGCTGATGATGATGATGATGATGAAGATGTGGCAGCCCATGTCAGGCTGCACGGTTTCCAGGTTTTTCCTGTACCTGGATGCTTAGATCCTTGCAGCCCCCCTAAGGCATCAACTTTCAAGGGCCACCAATTATACCCTCAGTCTCTTTCAGGATCTTGGTATCACAGTAAATCTACCCAAATCCAATCTTTCACTGGCTAGAACCTACAGTTCATTGGGGTTCAACTGGATACAGTGTCAGAGACTACAGCACTTCCCCTGCCCAAGGCCACAATGACCATGGATGCCTTTCTGTTGGGGTAGGGGGGGCATTTTCTGCTGCTCATACTGGTGATGGACTACATTAGCAAACAAGGTGGAGGGGACAGATCAACAAAGCTGCTATATGCAGATGATGTAGTAGTACAAGCATACTCTGAGCTAGAACTTCAGTAAAATGCACATAAACATCTTGAAGATGAGAGCAGTCCTTCTAATTTTACAAGCTTTTCAGAAGTGTCTCCCTCTTGGAACTATAGCAGTTCAAACGGACAACATGGTGGTAGTCTGGTACATCAACAAGCAAGGGGGAACACTGTCCCATCCCTTGTGCAGAGAGGCCATGAGAGTGTGGGAAAGGGTGATGTCTTCCCGATGATTTCTTCTTGCAACTCACATTCCTGGTAGTTCCAATGTGCTGGCCAACAAACTCAGCAGATCCATCTTGAGTCCTCATGAGTGGTCCCTGAACCCATCAGTGGCATGTCAAATATTTGACCATTTGGGTCAACCTTGGTGCAATCTCTTTGCCTCCCAGTCAACTACAAATGCAGCAACTACTTTGCCTTGATCCTCCTGATGGGGTAGTCACCCAGTAATGCTCTGGTTCATGACTGAACATCGGGACTCCTCTGTGCTTACCCCCAACTCCCATAATCCACAAGGTCTTACAGAAAGCCCACCGCCTGAATACCCTCCTCATCCTCATTGCTCCCTTTTGGCCTTGTCAGGCGTGGTTCTCCCTTCTTCATTCTCATCTAAATATCCTCCTTGGATATTGGATCCCTTCCCAGATCTCATTTCCCATCCCCAGGGGCTTCCTATGCCTAACCTACAGACACTTCATTTAACCACTTGGTTCCTTCAGTTCCAGTAATCATTTCTCAGTCCAGGTTTCCTTCTCAGGTTAAAAAATATCATCTTAGCTTCTCAGAAGCATGATACTAAGAAGGTGTATTCCAGTAAATGGAAACATTTTCTGTCTGGGCCAGATAACAAAATTTAGATGCTTTTTTAGCCATGATTTCTGACATTTTGTTGTTCTTGACTTCTCTGTTTCAGGATGGTGCTAGTTTCTCCACGATTAAACTCCAGTTGGAGGCCATCTTTAATTTCCATTTTAATGAGGGTCCTAGCTTTTCTTCTAAACTGTGCAAAGCCTTTCACAAAGGCGTCTTTCTTCTTAGGCCTCCTATCATTGATCCCTCCCCACCATGGGATTTAACTCTGGTGTTGAAGTCTTTGACATCAAAGCCATTTGAACTGGCTGCATCTTGTGATCTTAAGTTCCTGTCTTGAAAGATGGCTTTCTTGGTGGTTATTACTTCTGCCAAGTTGCAGGCTCTCAGTATTAAGCCCCCTTTTATGGTCTTTCACAATGCTAGGGTATCCCTTAGGATAAATACTTTGTAAATTACAAAGGGGGCTTCAGGGGCTAACCTCAACCAATCTATTCAACTACCAGTTTTCTTCCCTAATTATTCTGATAAGGGGGAGTATCCCTTGCATTGTTTAGATGTCAATAGGCAGCTGTGCTTTTATCTTAGGAGGACTGAGGAATTTTGGAAGATAAAGAGTTATGTACTTACCATAACCTGAAATCTGTGCTATCCTGTGTCATTATTCATCACATTCTTGCCCTCCTTCCCCCTTCCTTCTGGGGACCTGGTAAAACTGCTTTTTTTCCTTTTTCCAGCAAACGTGATCTGAGGGATACTGGTCAGGATAGGATTATGGGAAGGAGAGGAACTTGATCTCTGGATCTGTCCATGATTTGCCAGCTTGGGTCTGAGGTTAGATCCAAGATGCATCTGTGATGAATAATGACACCAGATAGCACAGATTCCAAGTTATGGTAAGTACATAATTCTTTTTATTTTTGTTATCATAGACTCCATAAGTCTGGCTGCAACTTTTTTTATTTTTCTGTTGCCTGTTTTGTTGTGCTAATAGTTTTTGTGCTCTGGAGTTGTTATCAAGCAATACTTGATTAATAGCAACATTTCCAGACTCATGCACTATCCAACTACTTCTTTATTTTCCCTTTAACACTCACTAATTCCTCCTTTTCTTGTTCTATAAGATCCTCCTTCATTTGCAATACTTCAACATTTCACATCTCTGTAAATAATTGGTATTCATATTGGGTGGTGTAGTGGTGCAGCAGTTAACATTGTTACCTGGCAGCAAGAGGTTCTCTGGTTCAATTCTCGGCTGGGGTGCCTTCTGTATGCAGACTGCTTGTCCTCCCTGTGTTCATGTGGGTTTCCGCCAGGTGTTCTGGTTTCCTCCCACATTCTAAAGATGTATCTGGAGCATTTCCTCTAGGGCCTGTGGTGAAAATGGGCTCTGTCCTAGTTGGACTTTCCTGTCAACAAATGCTAAATATAAATAAATAAAATATTGCTTCTTTCCCATAACACATTATCTGTCTTATGTCTAACATATTTTAAACTCCATTTTTCATTTTATCACACTTCCTAGGTATCCCTTTTGTAGAAATGTATATCTTCACTAAAAACTCACAAATCATTTCTACTACCCATTCCTAAAATGCCTCACCTTTTAATAAGTAAAGAGGAAAGTACCAGCATCTTATTTTTGCTTTATTACCTTGCAACTTTATCTTTGTCTTGTTGCCAGAGCTGAAAAAGTTATTGCATATGTTTCAGAGCTTTCAACTAAATACCCATGCTCCTGTGAAATATAATTTCTATTCAGTCTAATCAAGTTATTTTGCCTTGGAGAATATATGTAAATTTTGTCTCAGTTCCTGCTAGTAGAGTCACATCTTCAATTCCAAATATTTCATGTGCACATTTTTTTAAGAAATCTACACTACTTTCTGATATTTTCTCTTCTAGGTCTCCTTGATAGATCCTCTTTATTGCAATCCAGGTTCTAGTCCACACACATGAATAATATTCCCTGCTAAAACCTAAATTAAGTTCCTCTTAAGCACCATAATTTTAGATCAAACATAAATACATACCAGGAAATCCTCATTCCCTGCCATTACTCCACTGTTATTACAGATTTACTATTATTGCCTTTCTTTTCCTCGTCTATTCCTGTGGGAGCTCCTCTCACAAACAGTGTTGTACCCATCATTTTCCTTTGTCCCTGGCACTCTGCTGAATATCCATTCAGAAATTCTTTCTTTGCCAAACTGACATACACATTTCTATCAAAATGTTTGTCTCATAATTTTGCTATTTGTACCCTACACTTCTTAATGGAATGTAGTGCTCATTGCTTTTTGTCTGTATCTACAATGCCACACACATTCCATAATAAAATTCATAAGGCAATCATTCTGATAAGAAAGTATTATTTTCACATATTCTATGTGGTAGTTTGTTTTGAGTATATGTTCCCAAAGTGCAACTTATATGCTCACATTAATGTTTGGCAGGCTAATCTTGTATGCAGATGCTGCTCCTCATCTCTGTTTAAATCCTTGAATTTTTTATTGAATAAAAATACTCAAGAAACAAGAACAACAACACTAATTACATTTTCATTTTTAACCCAAACCCATTTTAACTCACAGAATTCACGCCAAATGGTATGTACTTTACAAAACAGACATTAACCTTTCATATAGGAACAATTGTCCCAAATGGACAACTGCACCCACAGGCTTTATCTGTTATAGTTAGGTTTAATCATGGCTGAAATGCATGGTAGAGCCTGTGCTCCCACTTGCACTGACACCATCCATCTCTATTTCATTCCCAAATGTGAAAAAAATATTGCTTGCTCTCAGTTAACTGGTTTTTAGCATCAAGAAAAAATGCATTGACTACCATTAAATGAATAAACTAAATTGTGCACTGAAATATTTTATACAGAAATGCTAAAGCTTGCTTGTGCTGCATCTACTTGCAAAAGTATTCATTCCCAAATGTCAAACTTGATGCATTTCTTATACAAATATGACTATACTACAAATATACTAATTACAGTATTATTATACAAATTCAACAGAGTTCATGGTTTAGTCATTTCTTGGTTAATTGCCTACATTAGACCATATCTACTTGTCTTGCTACAGAAAATAAAAATAAAAATAATTAATAACTTTATCAATGCACAAATTAGCTCTTTTTAGTTTGTAAGGAACTATCATTTTTAATGGTTTCCAGTTCTAGCTTGTTCACTTAAGAAAACAAAAAAGTGTTCCACTTGTCTGCAGCATAAACTAAGGAAATTATTTTTACACCTGTATAATACCAGAAGAAATTATTATAATTTAGTTCACATATAATATGATCAATTTGATCTATACACTTTTACATCCCAAGATCACAACATTACACTGCTTATATCCAGACTGTATCTTGATGCAGTATGAGCTTAAAAGACATTATAGTCAAGAAAGCATTCTTTCTTGCTTTAACATCACTGGTGTAAACAGTGGCCACTAAGACTCCTCCTGCCTCACATTTAAAATACCGCTTCATACTGTACAGGACCATTCTGCAATGTAATCTGTAGTTTACTTCAAGAAAGTTATTAAAGACATAATACTAAGTTTTCTTACTTATACTTACATCTTCAATCTCTTTATTATTCTTCAAACATTTATGACAAATAACCAATTTAATGTAATCACCAAACTTCCAGTCTATTGCAATGACTTCTTGCTGAAACATAGTTCTCATGTGTAAACTGCATCTAATTGAAATGGCACTTTATAATCCTCACATTTATTTCCTAACTTCACATTATTGCTGGTCTTCTTCCTTATCATTTCAACTATGCAATACTAGTCTATGGTTCAAATCCAAAGTACTCCTGATTTTTCCAGTCAGTTCCTGGGATTTTTTTTTCTGTCCCTCAGTCTTTTTTCCAGTGGAACAATGGAAAAAAGGTTCACAAGCAAGTTCTTTCTATTGACTTTATTACTGTCAGAAGAATGAGAAGCAATGTCCCAGTCAGCTTGTCGGCTGTCCCTTTACTAAGAAATTTCTTTATTTCATCCTAAGCCTGTTCTGTATCAAACAATGTTTTGGATACTCCAGGAAAAATATTCTAAAGACAGCAGGATACAGCAATTTAATTACTCATCTGCTTGTCAATATCAGCTGATTAAGTGATTTATTTTATTTATTTTATTTTACATTTCTTTACTGGGAAAGCCTGACTGGGTGTGAGCCCATTTTCAAGGGAGGCCTGGGGAGAAAAGCTTCATATATAAAATAGTTAAAAATTTACAAGAGAACATTATTATAAAGACAAATTGGTCAATAAATAAATGTAAATAGAAATCTTATAACAATAATTAAAAAATATGCAGTGTATACACGCATATCGACAAAATAGGACTGTAGCAGTTTAAGTAAAATACAAATAGCCATAATGGTATTTTGTCAGGTGGAAGGTTTAAAGTACAATAGGATAGGAGCAAAACAGAAAATTAAAGTATAGGCAGAAATGTGTAGAGAAAATTTATTATTTTGTCAAGTAGAAAGTTCAAAGTACAGTTAGATATCAGTTTTATGATAGAACAAAACTAAGGATTGTGGGTAAAATACTTATATAGACTGGAAGAATGTATTGCCTATAGGAATTACTATATTTGAGAGATAAAATTATGAATAGTGATGGGAATACTATGGCTAGTAGGATAGTAGAGTGAAGGAAATCAGGAAGACAGTAATTTTAGAAATGGTTAATAGATTATTATATTGGGTTAAACTAATAGAAAGGTAATGTTATAGTCATAGATAGTAGAAGTAAATAGGGAAAAGTATGTTTTATCTGGAAAATAACATGGGCAAAGCCATTTGTTTGTCAGTTGGTCTTTGATCATTTTTTAAAGTGGGTAATATTAGTTAAAGTTCTTAGTTCTAGAGGTTGGGAGTTCCAGATTTTGGCTACATAACTAGATTAGAGAGCGTCACCTGGGGAAGTTTTAGATTTGGTAACTTTTAGTAAGGATTTTTTAATGGAGCATAATCTTTTAGGGTTAGTATAAGGTTATAATAGGTTTTGTAGGATAGATGTTTTGCTTGTCTGGTTAAGTAATTTGTGTGCCATTGTCAGCTGGTTGTACTGAAGAAGATGTGGGAATTCTAGCCAAGATAATGTGACGTGTTCTGTATGAGGACTCAGATGCAAATTTAGCTGTTTTGGTATAACATGTTTCTAGTTTATCTAGGTCAGATTTTCTGAGGTTTGTGAGTATGGGTGAGGCATAAAGAAGTGTTGAGTGTGGATGTGTTCTTGAGAATAGATGAGTTCTTACAATGGTCACTTTGCTATTGTTGGTTAGGAATTGTTTGTTTTTATTACAGAGTACCCAATTTTTTGTGTCCTTTCATGATAAATTCACTTGTCTTCTCCCTGGTGTACAGTGAAGAATTGTTTTTCTCAAATAATCCAGTGTCCCAGATTTTTAATACTTTTCCTTTTGCCACAATTTTGTAAGGACCAGCTCCTTTTGCTGATATGACTGCATCTTTATTAATATAGGTCTTGGCTTCTTTCCCATGGTTTGATTTTGTGTGTAGTTTCTATTTACAAGTGCTAAAGAACACAGTCCAGTTAATTATTTATACTTTCATAAAATCAGTGCAGTCTGTTCCTTCAGGTTTCTTTGATATAGCAGAAAATATCATCTTTTTTTCTGAGCACTCTCTCTTCTATTTATTTCTGAGTACTCTCATTTAAATTTTTTTTAACAATTCTTCTTAGGAAGCCTCAGATATAACCAGTCCTTCCTTCATTTCACCCTCTAATTTCTGCAGTTTTATCTGCTCATCTGAGTAGCTACTTAAAGTTTCCTTTATTCTTTCCAGTCTTCTGCCATTTGACTTTATACATTTGTTTAGTGTCTTAACTGAAACACATATATTTTTCTTCTTCTTCATAGGTGCATAGGAGATCACTAGGCTAACAGCCCTAGATTCCTTAAAAGCCTAGCCATATTTATCCTGAGTTGCCACAATTGTCAGTGGTTAGGTGAGTGAAGTTCACAGAGGTAATGGCCTATGGTAGTTAACACTGACTTCCTTTGTCCATCAGGGACATAGGCACCGCACTAGGAGTGAATTTGCAGTCACCCATCTATTGATCTTTGTTCTATTTGAAGCAGGTCAGGGAGGGGGTCTGTTTCATGTGAATTGGAAGCTTGTTCAAGCAGAAGTGGCAGTCTATTGGAGGTGCAGCTATCTCTCTAGCATAACCTGTACATGTCAGAGGGTAGGTTAAGATCCCTGGAGTTAGTGATCCTCCTGCAGTTTAATTTATGAATGTGTAGCATTTCCATCAGGGCTGGGTCAGAGACTGCCCTGTAAGCCAGACACAGGTCGCCCCTTAGCAACCTGTAGAAGACAGAATGCAGTGACAAGGCTTTCAGTCTTTCTGCATAAGACTTGTTTTGTGTACTCTGTAATTTCTTGTTGAGAAACCTCTGCGGTGTCTCCAGTTGTTGCAGGTGTCTGGTGAGATACATGCAAAAGACAGCATTGTACTCAACTGTTGGTCTGATGAGGTCCAAGTATAATGGAACTATAACATCCTTAGATCTAGATGCAATGCCTTTACTTATAAGAGGTACCACATAGAAGGTTTTCCTTATTACTGTGGATACATGGTGGTCAAAGTTCAGACAGCTTAAATACCTAAATCACATATCCCACTGGGTTTACAATGAGGGGGTGCTGTCTATAATGCAATTAGCAGGGATGTCAGCTTTTCTAAAGGGAATAATATTGCTTTTTTTTTTTTTTGCATTTAGCTTTAATCGGTGGCTTTGACACCATTTATTTGTCTGTATTTATCCTTTCTACAGTATATTAAGGTCACTAGTTGGGATGAATGATTGCTCCCAGTTTGCAACCTTCAGCAAACTTAGACAGGCAGAGGCCGTCCAAGTTTGCCTGGACTTCTGTGAAATAAATTCTAAACATTAAGGGGCCCAGCACAAAACTCTTTGATACACCACTGGTGGCTGGTCTGCTAGAGGTGACATCACCGACTTTGACAGTGTGTGTCCTGTTGGTCAGCCAGTTGACTATCCATCTGGTAATGTAGGGGTTAATTCCCAACTGGGAGAGTTTCTCTATAACACCTGAGTGGGAAATTGTATCAAATGCCTTGGCTAGGTCAAAGTAGGCAGTATGCACTGTCTTTCCCCTCATCTAGGGCCTTGGTAACTTTCTCAAAGAAGTTAACCATGTTTAACAGGCATGATCTACCTTTTAATGAATCTGAACTGGGTTGGGTGGCTTGTTTTTTTGGCAAGACCTTGTTTTAACCCTGTCAGGTACAGCCAATTCTATACAACTGCTTAAGTGTTTATACAGGGCATTGTACACCTCTGCATAGGAGTCTGTGTTATCTGCATTTGAGGGGGCTTTGAACTTCTTATACCATCACTTAGTAGGACGTAATTTGCCTTTGAAAAATTCTTAAACATTTTTGAGCTTGATGGGGTATTTGGTCTTATAATTACATTGAACAAAACTGATTTATGGTCCAGTCTTACCAGGGAGGGCATCACACGGGGGGAGGGCAATGATCTCCCATGTTAGTGACTACTATGTCCAGGACATTTGAGCCTCTTGTGGGTGTGCTGACTAGCTGTTCCAGAGCATGGCGCTGACAATGTCCAAGAACCTCTGAGCCAGCAGGTTTGTAGTCATGTATGTTTCTCAGTCAGTGGTAGGATAATTAAAATCACCAATGAGGAAGGTGTTGGGCTGTAAGGCAGATGACTCCAGTCAGTCCAGGTATGCAGTAGGCTTTTCCTATTTCATGGTGAGGGATCTATAGTTAGCTATGATGTGGTAGGGGGCTTTGCCTATTGTTAATTGGACATGGAGTATGTCAAGAAAGTCATGCTGTTTGACCAGTTTCGAGGTGTACTTATCCTTAATGAAGATGAATACACTTCCTCCTTTGGTTGTTTCACACTCAGTTTGTGGTCTGAACGTATGGTGGGCATTGTAACCCTGCATGCCCGGGGTACTTTCCATGCCTTTGAACCATATCTCAGTGACTGCACAGACATCAGCATCTTCCAAAATGAGGAGTGCTTCCAGAGAGTGCAGTTTGTTGTTTATAGACTCCTTTTCTAGTTGAGTTTGTCTTACTTTCTTCTTTGCTGACATCCAGATAGCATAGCTACTAGCCACTAACTGAATTTTACCCACATTATTATGGTTTACTAGCTTTTTTACACATCTTTTCTTTTTCACACTGGGAGAGCTTTAATCTCCCTGCTTTTCAGTGTCCAGCCATCTTGAGATCAGGCTCATTAACATTTTATTTTATTTATTTATTTATTTATTTATTTATTTCAGTTTGATTACTGGGGAAGTCCACTGGGCCAAGAAGTGCCCATTTTCAGTGGAGGCCCGGGGAGAAAAGCTCCACAAGCAATACAATGAAACATGGTTACATAAAGTTAATGGTAAAATACAAGAGTAAAGATTCATGCAGTCCACTATGCTTGGTCTTATAAAGATGACCCACTTTACCTGTTGGATGTCTTAGCTGAAGTATAAAACAGTTAGCATATGACAAGCCTTATCTTAACAAATGTTGCCTATCTCCATGTAAGCCCTATTTCACTGAAGATAAATATTTTTAGTCAGGAGATGAATTTCGTCATTTACTGTTTTCTTGACTTGCAACTTGAGAAAAGAGCATGTCTTTGAAAATGTAGATTTGTCTTATCATAGCTCTTCAGTAGCAGTGAAATTAACTGCTAATACATCAACCATTTATTTTATACCAACATGAAACACATTATTCAAGTACTCCCCACAGAATCATCTTAAGTAGTGTATTTCATGCTTGGCTATGTGTACTCCCATTGATAAGTTCTAGAAATTTCAGATAGATAATGTTCAAGTGAGACAGGCATGTTAATAGGTTCATAGGTTTATAGGTGTTTACTAGGCTAATGACCACAAGGGCCTTTTTAAGCCTAGTCATGCATCCCAAATCTCTGATAAGTTCTGATACCCTCGATAAGTGTAAGCAGGGGCCTGGGAGATAAACCATTTACAGGCTGCCTGTGTCCATTAGAGACATAGGTGCCAAATCAGGGATGAATTTCCAATTCCCTATCCAATTGCCCAAGTTGCACTTGAATTGGGTCAGGGAAGAACTCTGCTTCACATGGATGGGGAGCCTGTTCCTTAGATGGGCTAGTCTCTGGGATACATACCTGTCTCTCCAGCAGGTCCTATTTATATCACAGGCAAGGTTTAAGTCTTTAGAATGGGTAATTCTGGTGCTGTTTGTTTTGTGGCTATGCAAGAGGTACATCAGAGTGGGGTATGACAATGGCATATATGCCAGGCATAGATCTCCCTTCAAGAGCCTGTAGGAGACAGAATACAGGTATAGGGCCTTGAGGCAATCTGCATAGGACATTTTACTTATGTCCTGTATTCTTTTAGTGCGGAACCTCTGTGGATGTTCCAATTGTTGGATATCCCTGGTTAGGTACATACCAAGTGTTGCATTGTACTCAGTGATAGGACTGATGAATGCCACATACACTGGAATGATGACTTCCTTAGACTTAAATGCCATACCTTTGTTTATAGGTTGTGCAACATAGAAAGATTTCCTTAGTACTGTAGACATGTGATTGTCAGATGCTAGATTACTAAATATGTTTGTCCCTAAGTGCCTGACTACTAGGTCAACTGTAAGGGGTGTGTTGTCAATATGGTAGTTACCATTCTACATCACAGGGGCATCACTAAAGAGTGCTCCTTTAACTGTGGAACTTCTGGGACATTACTTGGGTGAAATTACAAGTAATATTAGTTAAGAGGTTACCTTTTAATTTTTTTTTGCTCAGCAATTCTGGACAATGCTGAAAATAGTAGGGGGAGGACAAAGGCTGAAAATCATAGACAATTTTGAAATATTACTGTATTTCTCTTTAAGATGAATAGGATGACAGACATTACATTTCCATGTATTTTCTGAAAAATAGGAAGTACAAAACTGTAGTATCTGGTGTTATTGACTGACTATAACCCACAGTAATTTATCACACAATCAAACATTTTCTGACGGACATGGCAAAAATATGAGGCAAAATCAAGGAAGCTCTATGCAATCAGTGACACCTAAGAGGTACGTTTAAGGGTTTTTCTTTATCTCAGTCTCTACTACTATGAACTACATCTCCATAAAAAATTAATTGTATGGAGTCTGAATCATGCATTTTTGCCATTTTTGAATGTATGCACATAATGATGACATCTTCCCTTGGGACACTTTATCTTGATCCAAGAGAAGGCTAAAACAGACTATTGCAGTCCTTCCAGTGGTCAGCTAACATGTATGTCCAGTCTTAGCCATAGCATTAGTTATTCATGTTTCAGTGATGAGTCTTCCTACTAGAATGATTCATTAATAACAAGATTAGTAGTGAAACACTTTGGAGGATGCTGATGAAACTATTTTCCTCAGTAGTGATTATTATGGAAAACTCAGTTTTTGTGCACCCTTTGCAGTTCTTATGATCCTTTGGGGAATGGGAAAGACCCTTTGAGTGAAAGTGGCAATGAAACCTTAATGGCTAGTCTTCTTTGCTTAATTATAATTCCATGTTATAATCACATGTGCCTTTGGCCACTTTCATTACTCAGCAGGGTTGAGTATAAATGAGTCTAGCTGCTAAGTTAAAAATAAATCAAATAAGTGCAAAACACCATTTTGAAACATTTAGCTGAGAGAAGTGTGGTGGTTGCTAAATATAATCACTGTAACCTCTCTGTATGAACCAGACCTTAACAGATAACTGCCTTTGGCATCTGCTTTTCATTCCTTCTTTGCACTTTTACACGGGTCTATATTACAACGTCGAACTCACAGGAGTTCGAACGTTGTAATATCGAACTGTGAAGTTCGAAAGGCAATAATTACGAAAAAACAGAACAGCGATTTTTGTCACAGGGAAAAAATAATTGCTGTTCCGTTACAAAAAAACCCCCCAAAAAAAACATTTACACTTGAAACTTAAACTTAAATGAGGAGCTTTGTCCCCCACGCCCCCCACAATCCCCCTACTTAAATATACCAACTCCGAGATCACATCACAGTGGAGGAATAGCAAAGCCTTAAAAATGGCCCACTGATTTTTTTTCCCTGGGAAAAAAATTGGTGTGCCATGGCTTCGCTATTTTCATATTTTGGACTTTTGAGCTCGATATTACAGCGTTCAAACTCCTGTGAGTTCAACGGTGTAGTATAGACCCCTTTTACACACCCAACAAATGATGAGGTTATCCATGCAATTCCTAACACTGCACCAAATAACAATAGAAGATAGCATTACACGGTAGTTTTGTGCTGTAGACTTCTGGTTGACTAGATATCCTCTCCAGTGGCATTTCAGTCAACTGATTTTTGAGTAATATCTTTATTGCTTTCCAGTTATTGCACATGTGGCCTCAGAGATCCTGTTCAGCGTCATACCACTTATCTAGGAATAAAAGGATCTATAACCTCCTTCAATCGATAGTGTTAATTTATAAAATCAAAAAGCTGAGGCTGGATACAGATGAGGTTATGGCAGTTATACTAAGGCTAGTTTCTTGATGATTTTCAGAATGGAGGGTGATCACAGCTCTTGTAATTATATCATAGTACCTAAATATCTCTCTTCTTTACTTTTTCAGCATACAAATGGATGTACAGGGAACTTGGTGACAATGTACTACTGCAGTACCTCGCATGGGTGACCTATCCAATCATCATGGTGGTCTTTTCTGCACTTTTTTGCCACCTTGTCTCGCCACAGGCAGTAGGTAAGTTTATATATATATTTTTTTTATCCAAGTAGATACAATAATTCTACCTGTGTTGACAAGAAGTTTCTAATTCCAATGACTAACTCTTCCTTATGGCCCCCAAATTGAATTACCTCCATTTAGGAGTTTTTGCTGAATATGCATTTCTGTCTTTAATATTTTTGTATACAGGTAACTACCTACTGTTACCTTAAACAGCTATCAAATTAAGTAGCATAATCCATAATGACAAATAATATTTCTAATACTTAATATTCTAATATTGAACAAATGATACTTTTTTCATGCATGTTCCTCAAATACATATCTCAGACTTTCACTAGATTATCATGAATTCTGTTATAGGACATGAATGTTTGCCACAAATATTCTGTTTGTAATGGTATCAGGAACTAGTTTATTGAACCATATATAACAAACATGCTTATATAGGCTTAGATAATTGACATACATCAGCACAACACAACACACCAATGCCATATGGCATATAAGTAAGTACATGGTGCTTTCTGATGTAAGCATATCCCATTTAGCAACTCTCCACAGATTGTATATTGCATGACACCATTTGTAAAAGGAGTACTATTACACCTCAAAACCTGTAACTACTTGGGGGAGAATCTAAGTGAAGGCACAAATTTCCCTTTCAAATGGAAACATACAAGAAAGAGGAGGTGTAATTTACTGTTATATTTTTTTGTAATTTCACTTTAATTTACTGTTATATTTTTTGTAATTTCACTTTAATTTACTGTTATATTTTTTTGTAATTTCACTTTAATTTACTGTTATATTTCTTGTAATTTCACTTTAATTTACTGTTATATTTTTTGTAATTTCACTTTAATTTACTGTTATATTTCTTGTAATTTCACTTTAATTTACTGTTATATTTTTTGTAATTTCACTTTAATTTACTGTTATATTTTTTGTAATTTCACTTTAATTTACTGTTATATTTTTTGTAATTTCACTTTAATTTACTGTTATATTTTTTGTAATTTCACTTTAATTTACTGTTATATTTTTTGTAATTTCGGTGGGGAAGAAGTAAAAGAACTGCTGTAATGATCCATATGTATTTTGGATGTCTAAGTTGTTTGCACATGCTGTTCTAGTCTAATCCATGTAAGTCAAATTATTAGAAGAACTTAGCCATGTGACATGTGAGCTACACAGTATGTGGCAATATTACCAGATCTTTTTATGGCTCTTGCAGAGAAGAAAAAAGTACATAGTGAAAGTGGGTACTGTGAATAGACCCACATTGGATTGCAACATTGGTAATTAGCATGGCTGTCAAATGATGGCTGGCCTTCCTTCTTTTGAATATCACTTCATATGGGCATAACTACTCAAAACACAAATGAGGACATACTAGTCATAGTTCTGTATAATGTTCTAGGAGATGTTGGATCTTTGAACTCAAGAATGGACCTCATGCATTTCAAACATTTCAGTGATAAAAGGCTGCTTAACCAACATTCCTAATTACTAGAGCTAACATAAGATCTCTGACTAACTGTGTTAGTTGCAACTGTCTACATTTGGATTGAATATAGATTTCAAGGCACTGATGAGACACTGGACCCTTTTATCCTTTGAACCTGATGCTTCTGCACTTGAACATGCCCTGTCATTAGTTCCAGATATGGGATTTCCATAATGCTTTAACTGAATACCACTTCAGCTGGGAGTCTACTAATGGCCAGCTGTGGCACCAGATCCTGTGTGACACAGAACTTAAATATCCTGTTGGAATGGCTATCTCTCAGTCTGTATTACTTGGTTTACTCTCTTTTTATCTAGTACTTAAGGATTATTTCTCATGTTTTGAAACATGGAAACAACAATTAGCATATTTCTTTACTGGTAGTGTTCTCTATACTTAAAATTTGTTTCTGATGAATTCTTCACTCTTTCAATATACAGTTTATCCAGTGTTCCTGCAACCACTCACTAATAAGTCTTGTAGACATTCAGACTGATCATCCAGAAGACATTTTTATAAAAGGATACAGGCTTCCCTTTCCTTCACTGGTGGATCAATAGTCATTTTGAAGGTTGCTGTACAGAAAATCATTGATCCAAAGATTGGCTTTCAAATGAGAGAAAGTAGAAAGTCAAATACTGAGCTGTTGGATCAATGATATGACACACAAGGCATGTCAGACCAGAGGCAATAAACAACTTGCCAATAACCACCCTCAGGTTCTGCCACCTTTTGCAAGGAGGGTGATAAATGTCAGTCCTGGTATAGACTTAAGGGTACCTCTCCATCTGTCCAATCTATACTTGAAGGATGACATTAGAATTACATTGTTTGAAGTAGCTGGGAAGTTTATTCCAGAGCAAGGGTAGGTGTTGGATGATACAAGTCTCACCTCAAGAACTTGTGCAACACTGATAAGAACTTCATTTACATCTAGAAGCTAAATTTTTGAGACCAGATTTCCTTTTTGTTAGGAACCTCTGTAGTTTTTCAAGTTTTTAATATGCCTAACCACCTATGTGCTGAAGGGTACATTATATTCAATAACAGCTCTGACTAGGGCAGAATACAGTGGGACAATGGCTTCTTTAGTTTTCAAAGAGATGATCTTAGTAATTGGTTGCAAAATGTAGAATGATTTCCTAACTACTGTCACTGCACAATGGCCAAAGGGGGAGGGGGGGTTACCACCTCATGTGTCCAGATCCATGATCACTGGTTCATGTGGTAAAGTGGTGGTGTCCATCCGGTAGGATTTGGAGTATTTCTGCTTCCCAAATGATATGATGCTGCATTTCAGGTGTTTAGTTTGAGGTTTTTTTCTATGTACTAGAAATTGACATTAGTTCATTTTGTGGGGGGGGGGGGGTATACATGTGCACAGGGGATTTAACAACCACAGCCAACTTGCAGTTATCAGCAAACTTTGTTAACAAGAGATCACTGTTATCAGTTTGGAAGTCTGAAAAACAGATGCTAAACAAAAGGGACCTAGCACAGTTTCCTGGGGGACACTATTGGTCTCCTTTTCTCTATCTTAGGAGATGTCACCAAGCAGACAATGCGCATTCTGTCCTTAAGCCAATCTTACAATGCACAGAGTTATGTTTAAGACCTTCTGCTTATAAACAATTCCATTATGTGTTACTGTATCAAACACCTTGGCCAGACCAAGGTATGAAGCATGGACCATGTAACCACTGTTGACTGTGTGACCGTCTTTGAGAAGCTGACAAGATTCACTAGGCAGGACCTGCCTTTTACAAAGTTGAATTGCAGTGGGTCCAGCTCAATCAGGTTTTTCATGTCTCGATTTATGAGCCTTGTGATGATACATTAATTGGCTTTACAGCTACTTTTCATAAGGCTGATGGGTTTGTCATTCCCAGGGCTGGGGTGTGTCAACACTTACGGAGGGGAGATGCTACAGCAGTGTGGCAGGATTTGAGGACATAACATGCAGCAAGGCTTAGGCAAAATAGTTTTAAGAGGGGATGAATGAGTGCATGTTTAACACTGTTTATTAGGCAACCTGGTATGATATCTAGACCCATGGGCAAAGTCTTCTCAGTCTTTAAGCATACTTTTTGAATGTGTTACTTGGTGATAACAGAAGGAGGAGGAGTGACTCAGGAAAGGAGTGAGAGATGATGCTAGTTGCAGGGGAGAGATTTTCTGCAAAGTTGCTAGCCAGTGTGTTTCCAATAAATTTTATGAAGAAGATTGAAACAGAAATGAGACTTATCTCTTAGTTTTCCTGACTAAACTGAAGAAGGACTTGTAATACTTTTGTTACTAATCTGTTTCTAATCCTAAAAGATTTGTGCAATGATTTACTTGTCTTTATAGTTGCTTTCAATTTTCTAGTGAAGTTTATAATAATATTCTGATACTGTGGTTTTCTAGACTTACAAGGCAGTGTGAGGAGTTTCTTCTTTCTGTTGTAAGTTTCTTTATGTTAGTAAATACTTTCCAAATGCAGAAGTGCCTCATAGGCAGTTTATGGCTAAGACTCCAGATGTTGAGTAGAGCCACCTTATTATCATGGAGTTTGAGATGCACATTGCTTTAAAAAGGCACAATGGTGGCAGCAAGAGTTTTATCCAGTATGTAGAAGCCCTTGAGCAAAAGATGTAAACCATCCTTTGCAAAGTGGGCTGGGCTATTAATCATTTTGCCCCAAGTTGATACATACTGGATCCTCCAGGAATGACACCAGCAACTTAACCAATTGTTGAACCCAATTATCTTTTCTTTGAGTTTAGGCAGCATTGTAAGTGAAGGGAGGAATTCACTCAAACCAAGTGCCTTACCCATAGCTAGCTTGCTATGCTCCAACATATCCTTCTGCATGGTGTTGAGTGTCTTTTTTTTTGGTGACAGGTTATTTGCTCCCACATGGACTACACGCATGTCATAGTCAAACCTGCTGAAGCAGAGGTTTGTGGAGTGCCATAGTTACATCCACTATCTTGCCTCGTAGGAGATAACTAACTGTATCCCCCTGTCCTTTTCCAACTTGGTGACTGTTAAATCTGTGTGCCTAACAACTGTGTCACCAATAGTTAGGATGCTTGCTGTAGCTGAATTATGACTATCAGACTTGGAAGTGATTTGGATGTTGATGATGGAGTTGATGTGGAGATATGCAGAGTAGTTGCAATATGGAATTTACTCCATTGCTATGTCTATGAGGCTTGGGCAGAGATATTTTGACAGAATCAGCATATAACAGTTTTGTATTGCTAGTATTATGATGTTGCATTTGCATGGATTGGGTGTGTTGGTGTAGCGCTCACTGCAAGTAGTTTACTGTGAGGAGGGGCACCTTCGGATTGGTTAAGTATTTGTACTCTCACATATGGCTTCTGCACTGTGAGCACAAGACAGTTCTTATACTGCATTATGGTACCAAGTGCTAAAAGACTGGCAGTAGAAGGAATGCTGAGTTTGCTTCCATTCTGTGACACCCAGCACTGATGTATGAAAATGTTCCAGTCAGGAGTACAAGGGATTATAGATGTGATTATACAATGACTGTTTCTGGGAATTGTGGAGGTGCGTTTGTAATAAGAACATCTGGGAGACAGTATCACTGAAGTGACACAGATATCTGTAGTGGTGGGTACACACAGCTCAGCACAGTTTGTTTTGACTCAAAACATACTCCTACATGGCATCTCCTGAATGAGGTAAGTGTAAAAATAATACTGACTATTGGGGAAAACTAGAGTTGCACCCACTACTCAGTATTCATCTACTCCTGGTAAATTTTGCCAGGTGCAGTGATAAACTTAAATCAATGTTATATGAAGTGTTGCTTTGAAGTTAAGTTGTTTTAGTTGGCTGTTTTTAATATGTTGTTATATGAGGTTACATAATAGTTTTCATTGTTTTGTGTAATGAGTGATTAATAAAGTTGCTGCATTGCTTGAAAAAATCAAAACAATATGCAGTTACACCTATGGTAGCAGTGAACTTAGTGCAGTTGAGCACAGTATATATTAAGCGATAAGAAAATAGAACCAATGAAAAATAGCTAAAAATTCAAGCCAATATTGCTGGACTAGACTGACTAGTGCTCCCTCCAAGATATTCGCCACAGTGGACGAGAAAAGACTACAACTAAGGAATGATTAACAGAGAGAATTGGGTAAACATCAGATAAATAAGTGGCTTAAAATCAACAGAACAGCAAAACAATCTTAAGTACAGTAATAAAATGGAAAAAGAAAACTTTCCTGACTTTTGGTGCAGTCAGAAACACTTGTATCAGTAGATGCAGACAGGCTCTGGTCTCTGCAGTCATTTTGGAAAGACAGCATGGAAGCGAAGCTGAGCACAGTATATCAAACAAGAACAAAAGAGAACCAATGAAAAACAGCTATAATTTCATCCAATAGTGATGAGCTACCTAGATAAGCAACAATTAGACTATTCCTACTTGACCAACTACTATTGCCTCAATGATGGCTGCCACACTAGGCAAAAAAAGGCTGTTACCAAACAGTGACTGCACAACCTCAGAAAACAGATGCTTTATCTCATAATTAAAAATAACTAAGTTTTTGGGGTGTAAAGAATTTCCCTCTGCAAAATGATTTCTCCATTTACATACTTATGTATTATTTGTTTCTTTATTTACATTGGTCAAGTTTCAGATGTTTGATTTTGTTATATTTTTGAAAGTTTGTTTTCTGATTACCAGATTTATGAATACAGACCCTTTTTAGTGTATGAGTCATTTAATAACAAAGACAGCATGGTATATTTACCGGGGCAGTTTTGCATATCCTCCCTTTGCCCATTCATCTTCCTATCTAAAATAGGATCCTGTATCTGATAAAACTTTCCATCCTATGAGGCACTTGCAGCTCTCTTACTCAAAAGTGAGACTCCAGTCAGAAGTCTGCACCATTGATCTTAATATTATACTAATGATCCCCCTTTATGGGTTGTTTGGTAGATGCTTTACTTCTCACCCCTCAGTGGGCATCACTTCTACACTGTTTCAGTTCTTTATTTGAATGTGAAGAAGGTATCCCACATACCTGAGAATAGCCATATTCAACTTTCAAATTCCTCATCTGACTTAAGAGTTTATTGTGGGCAGAGCACTGACCCAATAACTAGATTCCTTGTCAGCTTTTCAAATTTGCTGATATAGACCAAACTCAAAATTAGGGAATTTAACTTTTACCTTGGCCAACCATCCTTTAATTTTTTTTTAATCCACTGCTTTACCTGATGACTCATATTTTATTTTATTGTGCATTTGTTTACCAAGGTAGTAAATTTATCAAAACTGACCATTTGCAGGTGAAATAATTCACAAAGAAGAAAAAAAGTGTAACATGGAAGCAATACGTTGTGCATATCAAAAACCTAAACAAAAAGTAGCAATTAAAAAACTGTACAGTAGCAATTCTTAGACATAGTAACAATTATGAGAAAATACATATTTTACAATTTTACATGATTTTATTTCAGGTTTACATTGAGGAAATGCTGTGGGGTAATGATACTCAGGGCATGGATGGGTGGGGAGGTGAAGCTAAGAGGTGTTAGTGGATGAGAGACTCTAAGGCTAGAGGTTGAGAGGCCTCTATGTGATGTGAGCCATTGTACACTGAGTACTTTATGATTTGTTGTAGACGAATTTCTTAGGTTCAGCTCTGAAGGTGAATAACAGCGCTGTAGTTCCTTTACATGGGTTGGGAGGGATTCATATATTTTTGGAGGAAGGATTGAAAAAGAATGGTTAGTGCTGTGCAGCCTGATTTGTGGGGTCAGAGTAAGGGTGTTATTTGGGGGAAGCATCTGCGGTTGTAACATATGTGTTTAGTATAAAGTCTGCCAGATAGCGGTGGTTATTAATATATTGTTAACTTAAAAAGTATATATATATATAAACTGTATATAAGTAGCACATATAGTTACTAGTTATTAATAAAAATTTTATTGGTTATTCGTTCATGTGACTTTATGAAATCATTTATAAGGAGTTAGTGATTGTATGTCATTCTGATGAAGTGTTTGCTACTCAAAGATGAAAGCACTCCATTCTAATAAAATTCTTGTGATCAAAGGCCAGGGTATTTGTTTATTGTTTGTCACACAAGAAGTGTTAATAACATACGTTAATATTTCCTGATCTATAGTGTTAACAACTTGCATTAATAATTCCTGACCCAAAGTGTTAATGATCCACATTAATAATTCCTGACCCACAGTGTTAATGACCTGAGTTAATATTTCCTGACCCACAGTGTTAATAGCCTGCATTAATAATTCCTGAGCCACAGTGTTAACAACCTGTATTAATAATTCCTAACCCACAGTGTTAATGACCTGCATTCATATTTCCTGACCCACAGTGTTAATGACCTGAGTTAATATTTCCTGACACACAGTGTTAACAACCTGCATTAATAATTCCTGACCCACAGTGTTAACAACCTACATTGATATTTCCTACCCCAAAGTGTTAACAACCTGCATTAATAATTCCTGACCCACAGTATTAGCAACCTGTATTAATAATTCCTGACCCACAGTGTTAATATTTCCTGACCCGTAGTGTTAAAGATCTGCATTAATAATTCCTGTCCACAGTGTTAACAACCTGCATTAATATTTCCTGTCTCACTTCACTAACAGCCCGCATTAATATTTCCTGACCCAAAGTGTTAATAACCTGCATTAATATTTCATGACCCAGTGTTAACAACCTGCATTAATAATTCCTGACCCACAGTGATAATATTTCCTGACCCGTAGTGTTAAAGATCTGCATTAATATTTCCTAACCACAGTGTTAAAAATCTGCATTAATATTTCCTGTCCCACACTGCTAAAAGCCTGCATTAATATTTTCTGATCTAAAGTGTTAACAACCTGCATTAATAATTCCTGACCCACAGCGTTAACAACTTGCATTAATATTTCCTGATCCACAGTGTTAATAACCAGCATTAATAATTCCTGACATGACCCACTAAATCCTGACCCACAGTATTAATGACCTGCTTTAATATTTCCTTACCCACAATGTTAACAACCTGCATTAACAGTTTCTGACCCACAGTGTTAACAACCTGCTTTAATATTTCCTGATCCACAGTGTTAACAACCTGCATTAATAATTCCTGAACCAAAGTGTTAACAACCTGCATTAATAATTCCCGATCCACAGTGTTAACCTGCAGTTATAATTCCTGACCCAAAGTGTTAACAACCTGCAGTAATAATTCCTGACCCAAAGTGTTCCTGACCCAAAGTGTTAATGATCTGCATTAATATTTCCTGACCCACAGTGTTAACAACCTGCATTAATAATTCCTCACCCACATTGTTACTAACCTGTATTAATAATTCCCAAGCCACACAGCACATCTCATTTCTGCCCTATGAAACAGCCACTCATTTCATAACCCCAAATATGGAAAAGCAGGAAATATACCCCTATTTCATTATCTTCACAAAAAGATGGTTTACTATAAGTGCTCATATGCCAGTAGATCGTAATATAATTTCTCACTGTCACTTGTTCTAACTGGCAAGTGCCCTAATTCCCACTAGCATATACTCAGTGAATTAACTAGTCTTACAACCACTTGACCCTACTGAACTACATAGCCCTACCAGAATCCTAACACTAACTCCCTCATACACAACCCCTAATCCAAATGATAGCATTCCCTCTTTAAAGCTGAAGTCCCCAATTAGCCCCATCACTAAAACTTAAAACTCACCTCATACTCCCCTCTCTCCCCCTAAACCTACATCTCCCTCTCCCTAAACCTAAATCCCACTTCCAGTCACTGCCTGGAACCATAACCTGCACTTCAACCCTTCCACTCCCTTCCCATGACTGCCACATTAATCTTGCCTCAACTTGACTGTTGTGTGCGGGTGAGGTGAGGCAGCGCCACTATCTTGTCATGGCTGCCACAACATGCCCAGACATGTGGCTGAGTATGAGCATGAGTGGCCAGCTAGGAAAGCTACAAGATGCCTAATTCCCTGACTGTCAGATAGTGCTATTTGATTGCCCTATACTTGGATGCTTGTAGCAGACCACAGAAAAGAGACTGGTACAATTACCACCCATCCCTGGCCTTAACCTCACTAAAACACACTGGCTATTGTTATAACCTTTCATGCCTCAAGTTTGAAATTAGCATCTTGTAAATGATCAATCCAAACAGAAATTCCTGTGCAGATCCTCTTCACTGGTTTTGCCAACAAGGCTTTACTTATTATTCCTACTATTTGAATTATATCTTATATTCAACTTTCTGCCTACCTTCCAGGTATCATTTTTGCTCTATGCCCTTAACTTTACTACCAGTTTGTCACATAGGGTGTTAATCTATCCATCCATCCAGCCAGCCATCCATCCACAACCCCTTTCCACATTTTGGTCCATAAAGTCAGGTTGTCAAATTAACAGGGACAATTGTCTACAGCAAATTTAATAGTAGCCACTGAGTATTTTCCCTGATGTAAACTTACACTCTGCCGAATTACTCAAAGTCCATTATTAAAATTCAGTTAAATTACATCCACTGCATGCCAATGGTCCAACAGTATTTTGTCTTATGCAATGCTTTTATAGCATTTAAATTGCAGACTCTTCCTATATCAATGTGATAATCAGCTTTCATGGACCTAACCATATATTTCTCAAGCAGCTTTTGCATATGCTATCCAGGACCGAAGAACGATTTGCAGACTTAACATTTTCTCTTGACTATTTTCTAACACCCATCCCCCATTACAAACAATTGTATTACATGAGTGTTTTCTTTCCATTATGAGCATATATTACTTGCTGCAAAGGACAGGTTGCTCCGACCTACTCTAGAGAGGTCAGTACTGTTCAATAAATGGAGGAAATATGAAGAGCAAACGTTTTTGAGTTGTTCAGTGAAAGCAAACCTTAGTGAAGGCAAGCAGCCTGAGGCACCTGATGCATGCATCAGACCATTTGTGAACTTCCACAATAAGGAAAACACATTTAAAAGATTTATTTCACTTACACCCTTATACGGTATCTCTGTCAAACTCTTCCAATGGGACCATGTACTTATGCTGATAAATCTCTCAAAATCTCTCAAAAATTCCCTTGATCCAACATATACTTCTGGCAAAGTACAATGTTCATTTTGTCTTCCATTATTTGTGGTGCTGGTGAAACTTAATTATTGTTTTAAAGGAATACAGTATAGCATTACGAAAGATAAAACTGAATTATAACATCACTCTGAGTGAAGCAGAAAATGATCAGCATAACCATGCATGCAAGAAAATGAAATAAATAAACGGTGAACACAACACTGCTAAAACACTCATCATGGCTCTTGCAAGGAGGGATTGCAGTTAAAACCTAAAGGCCACAATGCACACATTTGATGCATAATATATTTTCTAGAACACAATTGTTACAGTGCACAAACTGAACATCATAATACATAAACCACCAATTAACAGAATGACAAAATATCAATCACGTAATAGCTAAAGGCAAAGAATTGTAGTCTAAAGCAAAAATTCTTGTTACAGATCACATATGGATGGGAAAGGGGCTTACATGTTGGAAAAACAACATAAAAAAGTTATTGAAAGGCAGTGGATGGTTTAAGCATTTGAATATTCAACAAATGTTTTGACCTACTTTATAAAGTTTACTTTTTAAGTATGATATGAGGGTTCTTATCTCAGTTTTTAAAGAAATGTCATTCCTGTGCCTAAGAAACCAGTTAAATGAGTACCCTATTATTTTAGCCCATTCAAATTAATTTCAGACTTAAGGTTTGATCACTGTAAATGGGAATTACAATAGAGGATAATCATATGCCCATCGGGGACATCTATGAGTTATTTGGACTATATGAGCAAATTAGCTTTCTCCTTTGAGATGGAAGGGGACTATGAGCAAAATTACACTTTTGCATTCTCCGCTAAGGTAAGCAGCTGATGATATTCAACCCATGATAGTGAGATAGAGGGCAACGTTGGACAGACATTCTCTTACTTTAGTACAGCCAAACGGCTTGTCTGGAGTTTGTCTTTAAGAAAGATGAGGTAATGCTTTGAGTGGGCATTAAAAAGTCATAGGGCGCATAGGTGTTGATTTCACAGTGAAAAAGGGACTAGGGCTTATACTCTAAATTACACCCCTATTTTTTTCAATTAAACTTTATTAATTTTAAGTTTAAACATCAATAAGAAAAGGACATTCAGTCAAACAGCATTAACTATATACACTATATACATGGCTCATAACACAGTTAAGAGCAAGACTCTGTAAAATGGTAGCAGAGTTCAAACTTTAACATATAATCATCCCACCAGCTGTCTCTTTCCATTTCATGCTCGAATGCCTCTTACAATAAATCAAATTCCTGAAAGAGTAGGCACCAATTTTATGAGAATGAGGGACTATTTCCTACAGTTCCGAAGGAGCAAAATAATTTCTCTGTCAATATGCTTAGCCAGATAGTTTTCTAGATTAATATGTGGCACACTAGCAGGTATTTTCCATTTCTTTGTAATTAAACTATAAATCATGCTTTCTAGGACTCATTCCACTCTCCCTTCTGGGCTACATCAGCCCAGTCCAAAACCTGTGTTTTGCCATATAACCAGGAGCTTATACTCCCATCTTAATGGGGAAACAACCCCTACTGTACCTCTGATCAATAGACTTAATTCTTCCCAATGACATTGCACCTTCCCACAGTGCCAGAACATATGCACAGTCATATGCCGAACTAGTGACTAATGGTACCACACACACTGATCCCGCAGAGATAGCAAGCCTGCTAGTGGACAGATTTGGCAAAAAAATGCACTCCCCTATCCCCTTCAGACTTATCACAAACCTTGCCCTCAACTACCCCCCCACTCTACATATCTGAAGAGCAGGTCTTTAAAGCCTTGTCTGAGGTAAGAAAACACAGCTGCTACGGGACCAGATGGCATCTCAGACTGTCTTCTAAACAAACTAAAACATAAACCAGCATCACCATTAAGTAGTCAATTCAATCCTAGCCTATCCACAGGCATTGTTCCTGTGGAATGGAAAACAGCAACAGTTATTCCCCTCCACAAAGGTAGCTTAACAACAGAACTGGGGAATTATAGACCCATAAGTCTGACCAGCCTCATCTGTAAGGCCATGAAACATATCATCATGGACCTCATAAACAAAGACATAGGTAACCTCCAAACCCCTGGATATGACCCAATTAGGCTTTGTCAAGTGCAGATCCTGATTGTTAAACCTTGTGGATTTCTTCAAAAATGTAACCAGGGCCATGGACATGGGCAGATCTGTGCACATAGCATACCTCGACTTGACAAAGGCCTTTGACACAATCACATTTAGGCATTACCAATAAACCTAACAAACTGAATGAAAACCCCTTTGTTGTAAGATGGGTTACCAACTGTCTCACAGACCAGTCACACGCTATCAAAGTGGGTGATTCCACATCAACCAGCAGACCTGTCACTAGCAGGGTGCCATATGGGTCAGTGCTGGGCCCCCTACTGTTTGGTATATACTTCTCAGAAGTTTAGGCCAAAACTAAGGGACTGTGGGTGACCACGTTTGTGGACGACTGCAAACTGGGTGCAATTACTGAATCACCAAATGATGTCAGTATGCTTCAAGAGGGCCTTATGCATACCAACGACTGGTGTCTTATTCATGGTCTCAAACTGAATACAAAGAAATGCATCATCATTTCCTTCAGTAAAAACAATGTCCCTTTACACTATTAAATTAACAACAAAACCCTATGTACCAGTGAAGTGGTAAGCTATCTGGGATTACAAGTAGACTGCGACCTTAACTTTGACCACCATGTGTCTACTGTAGTAAGGAAGGACTTCTACATAGCACACTTGATTAGCAAAGGCATTGCCTCTAGAGCAAAGGAGATTTTAACCCCTCTATACTCATCACTAATCATGGCCATAATTGAGTATAATGCCCTTTTTGGCATGTACCGTACAAAGCTCCTGCAGCAATTGTAGAGACCTCAGATGTTTCTAACAAAGAACATCAAGGGACTTTAGAACATGCCTTACACAGACCGACTAAGGTCCTGGTCATGGTACTCTGTATTGTATAGACTTCTTAGGGGAGACTTATGCCTGGCTTACAGAGCAATATCCAACCCAAACCTAATGAATCTGCTGCACATCTGTAAATCAAATGGGACTAGAACTACTATTCCAGGGACCTAAATATGCCCTGCAACTTGAATAGGACATGCTGGAGGAATAGATTTGTCTCCCAGTGACTGTCACATCTTTAGAATAGGCTGTCAACTCATATGAAGCAGAACGTCTCTATGACACTGTTAAAAAGGAACCTGGATGAGTGGATGAATCACAGTAAATTATTACTGGGGTTAGTACCCACAACCCTTCTGGACATGGGCAGTCATTAATAAATACAATCCTGGGTATTGACTAGCATATCTATGGTATTACATTGGGATGAAATGGTTAGACTTCAAATGACCTCTGGGACGATAGCCTAGTAACCTCCTATAATCCTTGCTTCTGGTGTGTCATGCCATCAACAACTGCTATGTCCCATTTGTCCTTGGTCAAACCACTTCTGGGGTGTACAGTGCCAATTCTAAAGCAGACATTATTGTTGATACTTAAATTTGTACCATATGTTAAGGGTATTAATGGCACCCCATTTCCTCACAGTCTTCCTTTTATGCAGCTCTCCTTCTCTGCTCTGTTGGGAGCTGATTCCTATTCTTAGTTGTCTCTCTCTATTCTCCTGTAAGTCTATAGTATTCATCCTAACTCTGCACACCAGATGGCTTTCACCTGCTTATAAATAAAACATTCACTTACATTTACATCAAAACGATGACTTGCCAAGCACTGCATTTTCTATCATCTGTCATATTTGAAATATGATATAATGAATTGGGTCTATTGGCAACTTCCTGATAATATAGAAGATTTATAGGATTACCATACTTCTGATGCAAGGTTTGGAAAGATTCTAACCTGGGAATAAATCTGTCTCTGATTTTACTCTCCAAACAGTCTACGTTCTTTTCGCAAGTATCTTCCCATGTTTTCCTTGTGAACAGACCTAAGTGTTTGGAATGTGGCATCTCTTTAAAGGGTATTAGTGATGTATTTTCCATACAACCTTTTCCTACTCTTATTAAAACTGTTTGTTCCTCATTGCAATGTAGGCCTGATACTTCTGCTGAAATTATGTAATACATCCTGATCACTTGAGAAAAAAAATCTTCTGTTAAGAGCATGCAGTCATCAGCAAATATTTGGAACTTGCTTTTAACTGCCATGATTCATACTTTCATAATCCTTTCCAGATATTGCCTAATTGCATCAGCCATTTCCTCCATTACTGATATAAATTGACTTAGAAGGCATGTGGCAACCCTGCTGAGTTTGAAGTCTAATATGGCCTAGCCCTGTAGACCATCATTACTACTAACCTGGAATGAGGGATTCAAATATAGCTTCTCCCTCGTTTGTAGGAATGTCTTTCAAGTGCCCTGCACTTTAACACTTGAGCCAAAATTTCCCAATCAACTATGACCAAAGGCTTTTGAATATTAAATATAACTATACTAGCACTCGTTCTTGTTTGGTAATATTTTTGTAAGAATATTAATAATCCTCACCAACTGATTGCATCATACCTTCTTGAAATAAAACCATTCTTCCCTTTAGCCACTAAGCTAGAGACTAACTTTTCCAGGTGCTTGGTGAATATTTTTGTTCACAGTTTTATATCTACATTGATTAGAGAAGTCAGTTTGAAATCATCTGGGTTATGACCCTCTGAGTTTACATTTCAGATGAATGCAATTATGGCTTGGTTGCATTCAGATGACACTTTTAGTCTGCCTCGGATATTATTGAATGGTCAAGTTAGAGAATCTACTGTTGACTCACTGTTGCTATTACTTATTGCCCTGCTGTTATGTTTAATACAAGTCAAAGGGCTTAAAGCATTTCTGATTAACAGCTTTTTTTATAAACTTTCCCTTGAAACATGTTCATCTAATGGCTTTTTACATACTTTACAAGGTTTGACTACATTTTCTTTGCATAAAAGAAACATCATCTCCCAGTAATCCTGTCTTCTGGGAACATATAAGCTTGCAGTAATTTCTGATTTTTTTTTTAAATTTAGCCCGGTTTACTGTTAGTCCTGTCAGTAACATACACTCTATACAAGTTGTTCTTATATTTAGTCAGAGAAGCCATTTCATTGTCATACCATGATTTGTGAGACCTTTTCCCAGGCACAAAAGTGCAAAAAATCCTAAAAAATCTAACACAATAATTTTCAATATTTCTTAATTTAATTTGATATTCTTAGTTAAATAAAATGACTTCAGACTTTTATAGAATGACAGCTGTAAATTTTGCCTTGAGGTAGATGTTTAATATTCTTATTATATTTACTTGCAGATCAAGATTTAATCAAAGGGGGGCGTGGCCAAGATGCCAGTCTGATAGCAGCAGAAATCCATAGCTCTGCTTAGATTTTAAAATCCTGACAGAAAATATACTTTAACTTTTAGAAAAATCTAACTAAAGGTATACTAAAAGTTAGATTAACACAGATTCTTTATTATTTTCTAAAAATTAATACATAGTCAAGAGAATTTTTTAATTATTCCTGTCAAGAAGTTTTCTACTGGAGACCTCAAGATGAGCAACTCGAAGAACCCACACCAGGAAAGTACAGTGAAGAAAGAACTACATCTTATAATAACAAACATCCAAGAACTGTCACTAAAAACATGAGCAACGTGAAGAACCCACACCAGGAGAGTGCAGTGAAGAAAGAACTACATCTTATAATAACAAACATCCAAGAACTGTCACTAAAACATGAGCAACGTGAAGAACCCACACCAGGAGAGTGCAGTGAAGAAAGAACTACATCTTATAATAACAAACAACCAAGAACTGTCACTAAAAACATGAGCAACGTGAAGAACCCACACCAGGAGAGTGCAGTGAAGAAAGAACTACATCTTATAATATCAAACATCCAAGAACTGTCACTAAAAACATGAGCAACGTGAAGAACCCACACCAGGAGAGTGCAGTGAAGAAAGAACTACATCTTATAATAACAAACATCCAAGAACTGTCACTAAAAACATGAGCAACGTGAAGAACCCACACCAGGAGAGTGCAGTGAAGAAAGAACTACATCTTATAATAACAAGCATCCGAGAACTGTCACTAAAAACATGAGCAACGTGAAGAACCCACACCAGGAGAGTACAGTGAAGAAAGAACTACATCTTATAATAACAAACATCCAAGAACTGTCACTAAAAACATGAGCAACGTGAAGAACCCACACCAGGAGAGTGCAGTGAAGAAAGAACTACATCTTATAATAACAAACATTCAAGAACTGTCACTAAAAACATGAGCAACGTGAAGAACCCACACCAGGAGAGTGCAGTGAAGAAAGAACTACATCTTATAATAACAAACATCCAAGAACTGTCACTAAAAACATGAGCAACGTGAAGAACCCACACCAGGAGAGTGCAGTGAAGAAAGAACTACATCTTATAATAACAAGCATCCAAGAACTGTCACTAAAAACATGAGCAACTCGAAGAACCCACACCAGGAGAGTGCAGTGAAGAAAGAACTACATCTTATAATAACAAACATCCGAGAACTGTCACTAAAAACATGAGCAACGTGAAGAACCCACACCAGGAGAGTGCAGTGAAGAAAGAACTACATCTTATAATAACAAACATCCAAGAACTGTCACTAAAAACATGAGCAACGTGAAGAACCCACACCAGGAGAGTGCAGTGAAGAAAGAACTACATCTTATAATAACAAGCATCCAAGAACTGTCACTAAAAACATGAGCAACGTGAAGAACCCACACCAGGAGAGTGCAGTGAAGAAAGAACTACATTTAAAATAACAAACATCCAAGAACTGTCACTAAAAACATGAGCAACTCAAAGAACCCACACCAGGAGAGTGCAGTGAAGAAAGAACTGCATCTTATAATAACAAACATCCAAGAACTGTCACTAAAAACATGAGCAACGTGAAGAACCCACACCAGGAGAGTGCAGTGAAGAAAGAACTACATCTTATAATAACAAGCATCCGAGAACTGTCACTAAAAACATGAGCAACGTGAAGAACCCACACCAGGAGAGTGCAGTGAAGAAAGAACTACATCTTATAATAACAAACATCCAAGAACTGTCACTAAAAACATGAGCAACGTGAAGAACCCACACCAGGAGAGTGCAGTGAAGAAAGAACTACATCTTATAATAACAAACATCCAAGAACTGTCACTAAAAACATGAGCAACGTGAAGAACCCACACCAGGAGAGTGCAGTGAAGAAAGAATTACATCTTATAATAACAAACATCCTAGAACTGTCACTAAAAACATGAGCAACGTGAAGAACCCACACCAGGAGAGTGCAGTGAAGAAAGAACTACATCTTACAATAACAATCATCCAAGAACTGTCACTAAAAACATGAGCAACGTGAAGAACCCACACCAGGAGAGTACAGTGAAGAAAGAACTACATCTTATAATAACAAACATCCAAGAACTGTCACTAAAAACATGAGCAACGTGAAGAACCCACACCAGGAGAGTGCAGTGAAGAAAGAACTACATCTTATAATAACAAGCATCCAAGAACTGTCACTAAAAATGGACAAATTCGAAAACAAAATGGATATTTTCAAACAAGAATGCATAAACAACTGGAACTTCTAAATGGAATAGTAAAAAAAAAAACAATCTGAACAGATTCTTGCCTTATTGGAAACAGAAACTGACCTAGATACGAGAGTGACAGAAAATGAAGATCACAATGAATTTCTTCTGAAACAAAACACCGGCTGATTGAGAAATTGGAAGACCTTAAAAGTAGATCAAGGAGGAATAACATAAGGATATATGGAATTCCTGAGAAAGAGGAGAATGGTAACATGATTTAATTCCTCAATAAGTGGTTTTCATCAGCACTAAACATGCCTGAATCCCTCTCTTTTTGGAATTGAGTGGGCTTATTGGTCCCTGGCAAATCCAGCTTCATCTCTGCGTTCATCTAATCCCAGTTCTTTAATAGTTAGATTTCTTTCCTCGCAAGACAAGGACTTAGTACTGAAAGCTTGGACTAATTCCCCTATCAAGATGGGTGAAAAAGTAATTTGTTTTGACAATGACTGCATCTCTACAGTCATATCCAGAAGAAAGGAATGTTTTCCTCTAATTAAGTCCTTGAAAAAAGCCAATATTAAAGCTCAAATTCTTTTTCCTGCAAGAAAAAAAATCACCTTCCAGAAGGAGTGAAGATATTTTATTCCCTACAAGAAGCAATAGAATTTATCCAAAAGAAGAACATACTGTCAGACATAGAAGAAATGGAATGGTCATCCCAGAGTTTGAAGAGACAGGCAACCAAAATGGATCGTCTGTGAAGGAAGGAGCAAACAAAACTAAAAAACTAAAGGACAAATGAATAAATTCCTTCTAATTTTAAATGCTTTGTTTTATGAATCATAATATATTTGATTCTGGGAAGTCTGTATGCTGTAAGGTAATGTGAATCATCTTTATTATTAACTTTCTCTTTTCCTTTCTGTATCTACTTCTTCTAAGTACATATAGTACTGAGTATTTAAATAACATTCTTTCTCTTTTTCTCTCCCTATTCTTTTTTGTTATTAATTTTCCTTTTCCCTCTTTTTCCCATTATAAGTACTTTACATACTTTTCCCTTTTAAATAACTACAAATGATTTATGTCTTCTAATTCTTCAGTAATAATATAATTTGACTTAGTACCAAAGTGCATTTTTTTTCTAGTGGGTCAGTGGTGGGGTAACAAGGTGTTTTTGATTAGTGTTTCTAACTAGATGTTTTAGACTCTGTTTAGATACATATAAACATTAATACAGCACATTAATGGTGTTTTATAGATAGCGTAATATAAGTTTTATATATATATATATATATATATATATATATATATATATATATATATATATATGGTTCCCTATCAGAAGCCTGAAACACTATAAGCCTGAAAATCAAAATCCTGAAAACTATAGACTGAAAGTTCAAAATCCTGAAAGACCAAAATCCTGAAAACACAAATAATGCTAATATGTCACTATAAAGACACTAATATCTATCAACTGACCCTGACCCTAACCCTAAACCCAACACCACAGGGCTAATGTCCATTTTGTGTTTTCAGGATTTTGAGTTTCAGGATTTTGGTCTTTCAGGATTTTGAACTTTCAGTCTATAGTTTTCAGGATTTTGATTTTCAGGCTTATAGTGTTTCAGGCTTCTGATAGGGAACCATATATATATATATATATACACTGGGTTCCTCTTTTTGGCTCTCTATGGTTTGGTTAACTGGTGGGTAAATGAGTGAAATGTTATAATATGATTTCTGATTTGAGGCAGCTGTTGTTACTTCTAAATAGCTGTTTCTACATGAAAGGGTTAATTTTTTCATGATGTTTTGTGAGGAAACTGTTGGTCTTTGTGACTGTTCTTATTGTGGTGATTTGTGACATGCACTGACAAGGCATTTTTTTTTTTGCTTTCTGTAAACTCTAAAAGTTTCAAGATCTGAATTTCCCACCAAAAATGTTTTTTTCTTCCCTAGAGACAACTTCTGTTGTGCATGAGCCTATTTAGATACTTTTTAACAAGTTTATGAAGCTGCAGCTTGATAAAACAATGGTGATGACATCATTTGACCTTTTGAACCTGTTAAACAGTTGTACTTCAAATTCTTGTCTCTTGAAATTTTGTTATCCTTCACTTAGATACTTTAAATGGTAAATAATTAGTTCTGAAAAAAGGGTTTAACTCCTTTAAAAATGCCTATGTTCTCTTATAGATGCATACATTCTGCAGATTCAGTGACAGTATTAGTAACTAAATGACATCAAGTGAACTAGGAGCTGCATTAGAAAACTCATTATGCATATTAACATCAGACTTATGTTACATAACTAAACATTTAGTAACTAAACAGAGGGTTGTGAGGCCCCCCTTTTTTTCTCTCTCTCTTTCCCCCCTTCCTGATGAAAGACGTCAAAATTGATATTGTTAATACTTGTGAGTAATATGCGTATAATTGTAAAAAATAATAGCTATGTTGTAATATGTGTTTTATATAGTTTTATATATATATATATATATATATATATATATATATATATATATATTCAACAGATCCTTATATGAAAAATGTTAGATAGGTGACTGACAAAATTGTTAAATCATCTGATGTTTCTTGAAAAGTCTTGGAAATATTGACAATCTTCTTAACCTCCAGTTTCTAATGTTTATACATACTTTGATCTGATGTGTATTTCTGGCATATCTTTGTATTAGAGTTGCTATTATCATATGTGACATATTCGGGTCTATATTACATGATCGAAAATTCAGATGTTCGAACACGTAATAATCGACCACAATAGAGCAAACTGGCAAAATGTCGAATGGCTGGAAAAAAAATAAAAACCCAAACAAACCATTAAACTGCTTTATGCAGGGGGGAAAGCTCCCCAGCACCCCCCACACCCGCTGCTACTTAAATATACCAACTCAGAGACCACACTACATTGCAGTAAATGGAAATCTCCCCTTACAGAGATTTCTGTTTATGTGTTTAACATTCTGCCGTTTCGCTCAATTGGGGTCGATCATTACTTGTTCGAACATCTGAATTTTCGATCACGTAATATAGACCCGACATATTCATATAGCTTCAGATAATTGGACACTCTCATTCTAATGTATATTTCATGGATTCAGATTTCTTTAGTTGCTTTCATAATGCCTTTCTTTTTTGTTTTTATACTATATTCTAAGCAGCGATGGATAATTTATGTCTTTTGGTATTAGAGAGGTGGTGGATAGATGGTTTAGTTAAGTTTTTAACTAAACCAGAAACTTTATGTTTCATGTATGTGTTTGTAAATAGTTTTGGGTTTTTGAAAGTAGTGCTTAATACAACGTATGCATCCATGATAAGTAAGTTTTCAGTAGATTTCAAGTCAACATGGAAGAAAGATCTTTCAGTTAGTAATAACATGCACATTATAGTCAATGGCTTATAAATGTTTATCATTAAATATTAATGGTTTGAACAATAATGTCAAACGAGCTGGTTTGCTTAAATATATCAAAATGCATAAAGCCCAGATCATCTTTTTACAGGAAACTTATCTATTAAAAAAGATCTACAAAAATACTCATTCAGTGGCTATACCATTCTGGCTGATTCATGTTTTAAGATTAAGAGAAGGGGCACTCTTATTCTATGGAAAAATACTTATACTATGTCAAGCATTACAAATACAATTTCAGATAAATATGGGATGCTAAGCATGGTTATTTTGGAAATCAATAGGAAGTATTATACTTTGATTAATACATGCTGGATACCAGGACTGAGTGTTAAATATGTTGACAAATATCTGGACCTGATTTCTTTAAATGCAAAAGGGTAAATTATCGCAACAGGTGATTTTAACTGTCTATTATCAGACAATGATACTTCTAAAAATTGTAAAATAAAACTAACATCTCAAGCCAAGAAGTTAAACGACTTTACTAACCAGATGAACCTTAAAAATATACATGGTCTAAGAGAACATTATTCCTTATTTTATACTCACTATTCACATCGGTTTGGTATGCAAACAAACATTGATAAGGTCTTTGTATCAAATAATATATACTCTAAAATAAGTGCTGTATCTATAATGACTTGTCCACTTTCGGACCATAATGCTATAAACTTTACATTAACTATGCATACAGATGATTTAAGATTTCTACAGAGAATTCCTGCTTACATAACTAAGTTAAAAGACTTTAGGGAATGGATAATGAAAGAAATAGACATGATTATGGAAACAAATGATAATGGTGAAGTGACTGATTCTGTACTATGGGATACATTTAAAGTTTATATATATGGTAGAATAAAATATTGGTACTTTAAAAAAGGGAGAGATTGGGACAAAGAACTTTTAGACTTACAAGAAAACATAGACAAGATAAAAATGGATGGAAAATCAAATAAAGTAGCATATAACGAAATTACTAAGTTAATTCAAAAATATTTAGAAGTTCTGAATCATAATGTAATCATAAACCTGGAAAAATTTAAATTACAATCTTATGCTGCAAATTCCAAATATCTACATAAAATAGTAGTAAGATCCAAAAAAATAAGCAATCAAAATCTTACTAATGAGATTAAATATAAAAGTGATGGTTCAGTTAAAAGTACATCTAACTTAATGGGCATATTAGAAGTGTTCAAAAACTACTATAAAGATATAAATAATAACACACCACTTTTGGAGACAGATAATCTAATAAATACTTTTATTCAAGAAAACATAACTACTAAGGTGACATAGAAAAGGCTTTTGATTCTGTTAGTTGGTCTTATCTACAAAGAATTCTGATTGGTTTTGAATTCTCCTTAGATTCTGTCAACTTATTAATGAAAATTAAAGTGGGGCACAAACTTATGTGAAAAGCGGACCATGTCTATCCTCACCATTAGAAATCCTCATGGGAACTAGGCAAGGTTGACATTTGTCACCATTATTGTTTGCTCTTTCAAATGAACATTTTGCTACATATATCAGAAACAAGCAAAATATAAAAAGGCTTTCAAATTAATAAGGACTATTGTCCTAAGATACAATTATTTGCTGATGATATGTTGTTAATGTTGGGTGATATTGATAGTTCTTTGCATGATGTTATAAATACCTTAAGCAAGTTTGAAAGAATTTCAGGGCTTAAATTTAGTCATAATAAATCTAAAACATTACTAATTAACAAAAAGATCAACAAAAACCTAAGAGAGAATAGCCAGTTTAATTGGGAGAATGCTGTATTAGAATATTTTGTTGTCAGTATAAAGAGTACATGGAAAGAGCTTGTTAAACTAAACTATAGTAATTTACTAACCACCATTAGTGAACTAATCAAAAGATGGAATAAAATGTTTTTCACAATGGAGAATAGGGTCTCTTTAATTAAAATGTTTTATATACAGTCATTGATACTACCCCCTCCTAAAAACTTATTTAAAAATTAGATTCCATGCTACTTAAATTTTTATGGTTCCCCTTAAAACGGGTGTACTTTATGCGCCAGAAGTCCGAGAATATCGAATACACCGAAAGCGCAAAACATCGAAAATGTAAATGGAAAACTCCATAGGTGGAGATTTTTATTTACTTCAATGTAGTGCGATCTCGGAGTTGGTATATTTAAGTAGCAGGGGTGCAGGGTGGCTTGCCCCCCCCTGCCCTACACTAGTGTAAATATTTTTTGTTTTGTGTATTTTTTTTATGTCAATAGTTTAATAGTTCGACACATATAGTTTGATCCATATGCATTTGAGCTATTAAACTTTCAAGGTCCTAAAGTAGACCCCCTTAAAACCTAGGACTGTATATAAATGGCACATTAGAGCTTGGAACAGTAATGGGATAGCATTCCCTAGCTTAAATCTTTATTCCAAATCAGTTATAATTAATGTAATATTACATTGGATCACACATACCTATATAACTAGCTGGAAAATAATACATGAGCTTCATATAACTGATGTCAGAACTATAGAAAATCAATTTAAGGAACAATACAGAATAAGTAGAGTTCATTGGCTTTTATGTGGATTTTGTTTATTTAATAAGAAGTTTGATCATTTTTCTTATGGCATTAATCAAATATTTAATAACTTTAAAAATATAATTGATTGTAATTACAACATTAAACAATTTCTATTTCTTATATTCCCTAAAGCATACTCCCCTGATTGCCTAGATTCTTTTAACATCAATGTGATGCAAAAATTAAAGGAAAATAACTTGATATTCTGGCATTAGTTTATTGAAAATAAGAGTATTAAACCACTAAACTCTCTTTTATGTAGTTTTGATAATAGTCAAGACAGTTGGTTGTTTATACATTCATTACAGCAGTTTATAGAAAACAAAATGAGAGTATCAGTCAACCTTGAGACTGAATTTATACTTAACTTGATTCAGCTTTTTATTAGGTGTCTTGAAAAGACATAATCAAATGTAGATGAAAGGCAGCTTCAGCACAGTTCGTAAAATCAAGATACTTTATTTGGTACGTGCTTTCATGGGAATAGCTCCCACTTCTTCAGACCATTGAATGCCTTTCTTCTACATTGTTTATGATCCCTGAAGTCCTGTATGTTGTTGTATGCTGTTATTTCCTTTGGGGTCATTTAACTTGAGCTGCATTCCTGTTTTTTGTGTAAAGATAATCAAATATTAAGTATCTCACTTATCTATAAGATACTAAGAGAAGACAGTCTAAAGTTTGACTCAAATTTTTGGAAATACTATGTAAAGATCAGTGGAGAACAAATATCTGATAAATCAAAAACATTGTTATTGAATTCAACATGTGGTACCTCTTCTTCATTATATTGGAGATTGTATACATGGAAATTTATGAATAGGAGTTTCTATACTCCACATAAAATAAATCTTATACTCAAAAACAGTGAAAGTAAATGTTAGAAATGTGATGAATTACTAGAGGCTAACTGGGTACACATGTTCATTGAATGTAGAAAAGTTGTTCAATACTGGAAAGACTTCTGATATTTTATAAATGCTTTATGGTCTGATAACTGTCATATTTCTAACTCACTAATCCTGTTCAGTGTTCCTATACCTAATGTAATATCTAAATCTCAGATTCAGTTACTCTGGTCAATTCTTGCAATTGCCAGAAAAATTATTACTTTGAACTGAAAAAGTAAACAAGATTTAGTGTTCAAAGATTTTATTAATTTAGCAAAAGTTGTTTGTGAAAAAGAACTGCAAACCATTTGTAATAGAACTCATAACATTACTCATAGAAATAGCAAGCAAAAATTGAAAAACCTTTTGAACAAATACTGATAACTTCTCATGGATAAAATGATTGATTATCATGGATGAATGTAAATATTGTAAATAGTTTTGTTACTGTACATTTGTGTATGTTTATAATAAAAACAAAATAAAAATGTTTAAAAAAAAGATTTAATCAAAGTGCATAAATTAAATTTAATTTCATTTTCCAAAGCAACATTTAATCTAATTTAGAGCACAAATTTTTAATTTTCAACAATATTCAAGAAGGCATCACTAAATAATAAAAAGGAAATTAAATATATACTTCATTATGTATGCTACTAGTTACATGCGACCACCCTAAAAATAGCTAATAAATAAATGTCTAAAGAATAGTAACTTGAAATAAAACTTACAAAACCAAAAAGAAAATAAATCTAACATCTAACAAGACTTCTTCAGAAGAAATTTTGTTAGATGTCAAAACAAAAGCGCTCAGTCTCTGTTTTTAATATATTTCAGTAAACCAGTGGTGATTATATAAATTGGTTGGTTGGTTTCCATTTTCTTTTAATGTATAAAAAATAACAAAGGCCCCATCTCTATTACTAGTTAATTTGGTAAATGTGGTCTTAGCCCAAAGCAATTTAATAGTCACTGAAATAGCTAAAATAGACTTCAAACTAACTTGAAAAAATGTTGCAGTTCACAATCCTTCTAGCCAAAAGAAAAAGAAAGTAAAATGTTTCTGTCATTAGTGATGTCACACTCCTTGTGCATTTATTTGTCTTTTAAATATTATAGGTACCACCTTTCTTACAACTGGAGCCAATGTAGCAAAAGCTGTCTTAGTTTTCTGTTATTAAAAAAATTAGCAAAGATAGGCTTCATACACATATTGATAGTATTCCTAAAGCAATAATCCATGCCTATGTGTGAATATATCAAGATTTACCCAAAGTTGGCATGGTTTGAGCAAAAGGGCGAAAACCAAATATATCCACAAACAGGATTGGATTATTGCTTTTATGCAATAAGATTGTTTAAGAAAGAAATTACCTTTCTTAAATAATGCAGTTGTGTAAGGGGACTTCTGTCTTCTTCTGTGTTGTCTTTGCTATTTTGATTTACTGGACATGCTTATGGGACTTACGTTTCCATGCTTGCACAGTACATCAGTGCAGAAGAGGAGAACAAGAATCTCCATTACTGTTTGTTTAGTTTTGTTTTTTTTACTGTTAAAAAAACAGATATTTACAGGGACAGCACAAAAAAATTAGGAAAACCATATATGTTTTTGTTTTAGTTTTGCAAAATGCACCTGATATTTCTTATATTTTGATGTGTCCTCCAGTATACACCAATAGAAGAGTCTGGCTGCTGAATGACACTTCAGCGGATATACTTTTTTCTGTTGGTATATGCTTGATTTACAACAGACACACTAGTTGGGCTGTCCAGTGTGATCATTTTTAAATAGTAATGAGCTGTTACTGTATGAATGAAATTGAGGTAACAAGACGGAATTATATATCAAAAATACAAATGAAGTGGTCATTAGAGTGAGAGACATACATTTTTGGGATGGCTATTTTCTGGAGGTGCTGGGATGTTACAGAACTTTAGTCCATTATTTCTCATAGGTAAGATATCAAGGCAGTAGCACACTGTTTAGGTGAAGGTCCTTTTTTCTTCTTTTGTTTTATCTCCTCTTCAATTCTGCCTAACACATAATAGTTTGAAGTATGATGGCAAATGGTTCAAGCAGAAAAAGGCAGTGTTGATGGGTGCCCAATTTGCCCCCTCTTATGCAAATATTTTCCTGTTAGCCTTTGATCAGAACTATTTCTATGGATGGGAATTCATAACTAGTAAAGTGGTGCTTTATGTTAGATACAAAAATGGCCTTTTATTTTTATGTAATAGGAGAAAACTAATGCAGTAAGCTTTGAACAAGGTCTGAATAGCAATGCCTAGGGTATTAAGTTTATTTATAGAATTAGCTATATAATTTGTGAAGAGGTCAGTTTTTTGGACCTGACATTTTTTATAAAATCAGAGCCAGGGGATAGAGAGAGAGATGGTGCCTTTATGACAACTCAAATGACCTAAAATTGATTAGTGGCTAAGGCATTTGAGAATTCAGTGAAGGAGGGATATGAAAGACTGTCTTTGCCACCTCACCCATTCTGGGAAGCAAGGGTTTCTTTCCATGATGTAGACACATCCCTGGTGATAGGGATGTGCCATAATCATGGGAGAGATCATCAGTAAAACTGCAGAATCTTGGGGGGGGGGGGTAAAGTTAGCTGATGTTGAATGCAGGAATGCACAAGATGTTACTAGCTCTGTCCACTTAGGTGATACAAAAAAAAATCCTACTTCCTATTGTGATCAAGTCTTTGCCTTTAATGGATTTTTTAAGGATCGAATGCAGTACTACAGATGATAACTTGTTAAATAATATTTATGATGAAATTCAGCAAATGTTGTTAGACAGGATATACATTCTGGATCCATGAGAAAGTCAGGAGCCAAGAGAGGGGATATGGTGATGTTAAACCTGAAGTTAGAAGCACTGGATGAGTACGATAGTAATAAAAATCAGAAGACGTCACAAATCATGTCTTGAAGTATATTACTATTACTTCACATTTTACTTTAGTTATTTGAAAGAATTGTAACATTTTCAATTTTGACAAGGAGAGCAGTTAATTCCTAAGTGGTTGACCTTTTCATATTCTAGTTCTCTGAATATAGGTGAATTTCTATTTTATTATGTTCCAGGTGTTCAGAAGCATGGAAGTAATAGAGATGGCACGTTTAGCTGTAACAACTGCAGTGTGCATACATATATAATAAAAGCAAAGGTAGAGTGAATGGCAAGGTTTTAAATTTAAAGCGATACTTCATCTGCCAAAGTAAAATGGTGATATATGAAATCAGGTGTTGTTGCTTGTGAAAAAATTGTATATGGGTCAAACCAAAAGGAAGGTGAAAATAAGAAGTCATGAACATGTCTATGATGTTAAAAATAAGAATATTGCAAGTCCCAGTAGAACATGTTTGAGAGTACCGTGACAGTAGTTTTGATAGTTTTACATTTTTAGTTTTGGCCTTTGCATTATTTGTCAATAGGAGGTGACATTTTGATGTTTTGACATGCTGCTAGCTTTAAATAAGTTAGAGGCATGTTTTATATTGTAATATATGGTGTTATTTCACCAAGAGGGTTAAATTTAGATCTTCCTTGGGAATACTTATAAGCTTTTTGTATCATAATTTGTATTATTTCACATATACTCTGATATTCTTCTGGTCATGTATTGTCATTGCATTAGAACTAAGTTCATTGGTTAACAAAAATAAATTGAGTTATAACCCTTTAATGTTTGATGAGATAAAGGAAATAAGATTTATAAAATCTGTGTGAATACAGGAACTGAGATTTTATTTCCCATGGAGAGGTAAGCCAACACACTATGATTAAAATAGTTTATCATAGTCTTACAGATGCACATATTTTAGTGTGCAAATTATTATTTTTTTTAGTGATATTATGATAATAAATCCATGCAAACATTGCTTTATTAGTGCAGTAGTACAGTGGTTTAGGACTCAAATGGAGCAGACAAAAAATGAATTAGAGTTGTGTCCAGGCTGACAAAATCAGCAGTTCAACCAGTACCAATGTACTACATAAAGTACTGTTGTTAATGTACTGCCTCCTATTGCAGGCAGTGGTCATTTTTATATATTTTCTACTGAAACATTAAAAAAACAAGGTAGGTGCTATATGAACACTGAAATAAATAACATCTGCAATAAAAGTGTGTAGGACCTAAAATAATTAAAACTGCAATATACTAAAATGCAAACTAGGACTTATCATACTAGTTGGAAGTATAAAAATGTGATTAAATACTTGAAGCAGTAAAGAAACTTTACATGGCACATGAAGTAAGGGTAATAGCATGTTTTCTAAAAGTAATTAGAGCAGGTGTGAAGCAAAAATAATTTTCAGACTTTGATAAGTACTTTATCTAGTATAAGGATGTAGTTGTCATAATTCACACTATTTAACCTTATTATAATAATCCCCTGGATTTACTAAGCCCTGTAGAGCATGCAGGATTTGTCTAAGAGCTATTTTTGGCAATATGGCCAATGTGCGATCCAAGAACGAGCTCCCGGGATGTGCATATGAGCTCTTAGACTAATCCTGCATGGACCGAGCTCCTGTAAGCAAATTACCCTCATTTGCAGGTGAAAAACCACGCAAATGAGGGTAATTTGTGATCCAGGAAGCCAGCAGCTGCCAGTGCAGGACGAGTGCAGTGTGCAGAAATGTACTTGGTTAGTAACTGAATACATTTCTGTAAACTACGAAAAGGAGCTATGAAAGCTCCAAATAAAGACTGCATATCATTGATGAAGCATGCCAATGGCCAAGTAGAAGGCCACTGGCATTGCAAAATGTGTAAAAAATAAAAAAAACAACTTTTATTTTTTTTTTTGCCGATCTTGCCTGTTTAAGCATAGGGCAGCGGCGCACAAATGGGATCAGGGCAGAATAATAAAATAAACCTAAAATAAGCATTCTAACTAAAAGCAGTATTCTGCCATGCAAGTCAATGGCAGGCATAAGACAACCTGGCCAGTGAGTAATGGTTGCTAATGGGGGAGGCTCAGTGTGGGACATGTAACTATGCATTAGCAGGCAATCCTATGCAAATGAGGGGAAGGATAGTGAATCCCAGATTTCCCCAGAGTGTGAGGCAGGTCCCAAGAGTGTAAGAGTATAAATAGCAGGGTGCAAGACTAGAATATAGGTGACATCATGGGGGGTGTGTCAGGCATACTGTAAGTGGATTGGAGTCCTGTGGCTTGGGATTGCCCTAGCTTAGCACAGCTAAGCCAGGGGTGTGTCTAAACCTGCCTAGCACTCTTTACAAAGTGTAAGTGGGTGTGTGTGCCGTGCACCAGGTTTTACAGGAAAAGAAAGAGGAAGCTAAATCAGGAAATAGCAGCTCTGTGCACATTTGAGCACTCCATTTGCGTGGCGTGCACACAGTTTTAAACAGGGAGGCAATGGGAAAGGAAAACAGCAGTAGGAAGGTAATCAAGAAGAACTAGCTTAGCTGGCAGGTGAAATGTATCAGAATCAGCTAATTACACAGGCAGCAGAGCAGCCCAGCCCAGCACACCACTATAAACTATGCAAACACCTTTCCCCATGGTTTTTTCCCAAAAACTCTGCACCAGCGTGTATACAAACAGAGAAATTTTACAAAATGAAAGCAAGAGAAAAAATGTTAGGGGCTGCTTTTGCTATCATAAACCAGCATGTGGAAGAGGCTGAGGGTGGTGAGGATGTGAATGCTGCTGAGCAACCCACAGTGAGGAGACATAGAGAAGTGTACAGACCCAGGGTAACCTACCAAGGGCTACATGGGTGGACAAGGACCTCCTACAGCAAATTGTTGAGCTGTGCCGGCCACACCTCACACACAGAACTAGCAGAGGGGAACCCATCCCAGTGGATACCAAGGTATGTGTAGGCCTAAGAATACTAGCTACAGGTACCTTCCAAAGGCCAACTGGGGATATGATGGGGATTTCACAGGCATCAGCATCCAGGGTACTCCACCAGTTCTTGGATGCCATGTCAGCACATGTCGGTGAGCACACATATTTCCCCATCACCCGTGAGGCATTGGCCAGCAATATGCGTCTCTTCCACCAAATAGCAGAATACCCTGAGGTAGTGGATGCAATAGACTGCATGAACATATGCATTAAAGCACCTCCTGGTGAGCGGGGTAGGGTCTACATCAATCGCATGGGCTTCCCCTCCATCAATTGCCAGGTCGTGTGTGATGTCCAGGGCATAATAATGAATGTGTGTGCTGGCTGCCCTGGAAGCTACCACGATTCCCACATCTGGCATCTGATGCAGCTGTACCAGACATTTGTCAGTGGGGATATCCCACACGGTCACCTAGTGGGGGATGCTGGATACGCACTGGAGCCATGGCTGATGACACCCATCAGAAATGCACACACACCCGAACAAGAACTCCATAATGAGGCATACGCAGAAACACGAATCATAATAGAGCATGTGTTTGGGATGCTCAAGTCACGGTTCCGGTGCCTGGACACATCTGGTGGAGCCTTGCAGTACTCACCAAGTACATGTACCCAAATTGTCATTGTATGTGCCATGCTACACAATATGATCCTGCGGAAACAGCTGCAGCAGGAACAGCATGGGGCAGGGCCACACAGCCCCCCACCATTGCCAAGGCCTGCACAGGCACAGAGTCATTCAGAGGAGGAACAACCTGAGCCTGCCCCAGTAGGCAGAAGGAGGCGTGCCCAGTATGCCCTGGCCTTGGCAAAGAGGCAATGCATAGCACATGCACTGACACAGTAGGGACCCAGGGAATGACACCTCTCCCTGACTCGCACATACAGTAAAAGGGATGCCAAACATGACACTACCTGTACTCAACCATGTATAGGGAGTGTACTATGTGCATCCAACATAGGCAGCCCTGCAGCATCACCCTCAACACTGGGACACCCACAAGGTAAGTGACTCACACATGCCACTTGGGGGGGTCACATACCCAGCAACAGTTACAGCCAGCAGAATAGGTGTAGACAAACACAAACAAATGCTGTACTATGGCCTCTGAATGAGCCCTATGGGTAACCCCTCCCCCAGGCCTACACAGACAGACTACAGCAGGCCAGGCAGTTGGATGCAAGTTGTGAAGGCTAGGAAGTCAGAAACTAATATGTAGGTAGTTAAAGCTAAGATCTGTAGTACACTGGTATGCCTCTAGCCAGCACGATAGGTAAGACTACAGACCGAAATGGAGTACCCGACATACCAGTACAGTCCTAGCAAATGTGTAAAAGTGTCAGGTGTGCACCCCCATCCTACATGCACTTATAGTAACAGTCAGGTGTGCCCCCCCACTCCTCTGTAGAAATGTAGAAACAGTCAGGTGCCCCCCCCCCTGCTATGCAGAAATGTAGAAACAGTCAATGCCAAATGACCGATGGATACCCTGCAGACACAGCATGCTACCTGTCAGTGTACAACACAAAGGTCAGCACCTCAGTAAAAACTACCTGGACTTGATCCACACATGCAATATAGATGGCCATACTGGGCATGCTGACACACTTAGAAGATTGAAGGCAATGTCAGTCAACAACATACTGAAAGGTCATACTGGGCATGCTCACACACTTAAACACATGAAGGCCATGTCTGCAAACACCAGTGAACCAGACATATCTGGCAGTTACAGTTCTTAGTGCAGACACATGTCAGTATGCACCACTCCTGCCTTGCACACACAGTGGATAGGAATACAGACATATATGTAAGGACAACACACTATAATAAGCCAAAGGTAGAAGGACATAGATCTGTGGGAAGAGGGTGACTGTGACAAGGAGCCATCCGGGCCTGTCCCACACAGCACACAGCCAAAGGGCCTCAAATACATGAGGTGCAGATGTCACTCACTGCAGATACTAGCCACCAGTATCTGTCAGCATGACAGACTATGTGGTTAACGTGCCAGCTGTGCAACATGACTGTAGAGGGAAGTAGTCATCTAGTAGCTGTATACATGTTCCTGTGACATATGCCCCATGTGTGCCCGCATGTGGCATGTCAACTCCTACATGAATGGGTTATGGCTCATGCACACACCACCCTCCCCATAGCAGTATTATGACAAGCCTGCTGAGGTCATCCAATGTGAAATACACCTTTGAGAGCTCTGTAACTCTGTAATCTCCATGGTGTGTCCCATAACTGCATACTGCTGTAGTGATAAACTAGTTAGGTAGTAGTTCTAACCCCAGACTTGGCAACTGTGTGAGTGTGTGTTTATGTACATGTCTGTCTGTCTCTGACTGTGTAGAGAGAAATGCTTTTTAGGCTACTCACACTCCGTACAATTCACATACTCAGTTTTGGCAAGGCTGCTGATGTCACTCACCTAGAAATACACCTCTGGGAAAGTCATAGCCCAGTAATCTCTGTAGTGTGTCCTGTAACTGCATACTGCTGTAGTGTGATAAAGTAGTTAGGTAGGTGTTCTAACCTCAGACCTGACAACTGTGTGTTTGTGTGGGAATCTGTGTGTGCATGTGTCTGACTGAGTAAAGAGCAATGCTTTTTAGGCTACTCACACTCCGTACAATTCATATACTCAACTGTGGCAAGGCTGCTGATGTCAATCACCTAGAAATACAACTCTGGGAAAAATCATAGCCCAATAATCGCAGTAGCACATCCTGTAACTGTGTGCTGCTGTAGTGTGATAAAGTAGTTAGGTAGGTGTTTTAACCCCAGACCTGGCAACTGTGTGTTTGCATGTGACTCTGTGTGTGTGTGGGTGTATCTGACTGAGTAGAGAGCAATGCTTTTTAGGCTACTCACACTCCGTACAATTCATATACTCAACCTTGGCAAGGCTGCTGATGTCACTCACCTAGAAATACACCTCTGGGAAAATCATGACACAGTTGCTACACTACACATTTCACAGGTGGCAGTTAAAGGGCTTGTGGCTGAGGGATATACTTTGCACCCAGTACTTCCACACTACTTCTACATATGTATGGCTACTAATACATTTTGTCTGTGCATATGTGTATGTACCTATATATATCTCATATAGCTATATCTATATAAATGTATCTATCTATATATATATATATATATATATATATATATATATATATATATATATATATATACACATCTGTATATATATATTTATATACATACATATGAACATATGTATGTATCTATGTACAATTGATGTTATATGATTATTTGTGAGTCATACATAAATATATATATCTACATATAGCCGTCTATCTGTCTACATTTACAGATGTGTATCTGTCCATATGTCCATGCATGTTTGGCTCATATTTTGGCCTGTACCTCTTTCTCTTGGCAATTGACATGGATGATCGCAGCATGAAAGTCAGTAACTAGTGCAGACACTTTTGTGATTAAGACTTAATCTCCTTCTGCATATGTGTTCTAATACATATAACTGTGTAACTAGCAACATTTTAAGTGTATTAGAGCATTACTTGACATATATCCCTATTTGTACCAACAGTGTGGCATCCTTTGTCGAGACTTCTTGCATTAACAGGTTGTGTGGTATGATATTAATACATTTCCTACAATGTTGACTGATTGTGCTGGATGATATGTTTGTGAAAACATCTGGTTATGTATATCTGCCATGGTTTAGTGGTAAATCACGTTGTGTATGGATTGTAAGGTCCTGGGCTCGAGCCTTGGAGAGGCAGTTTATTTTGTTGCTGGGCAGAACAAGGGTCGTTGGATACAGAGTGATTAAGGCACTTTTATGCAGTTGTAAGCGGGTTTGCGTGAGTTTGCATGACGGTAAGCACTGCCAACCTCCGCTTATGTTTTCTTACAGTCAGTTAGCTTCAGAATTGCTCAACCTGTATAGGCATAGCTTACCCCCGCGCAAACCTGCACAAACCCGCTTACTGCTGATTAAAAGTGCTTACTGCCACTCACCCCCGCGCTAATTTCTTTAAAAAAAAAGAAAAAGGGGTTGATAGGAAAGTGGTGAAAAAAGGGCACAAAGAGGGAAAGACAGTAGGGAAAATAGCTAGACATGTGCAAGAAGGGTATAGGAATGGTCCCTAGCTGCCCATTTCTTTTACAGCAACAGCTGTGCATGTACACTAAATTTGCAGGTACATTTGGACCCTAAAACCCCTGGGAGAGGGGTGAGTACAACATATATTCGTTGTGATGCCAATTAGACCAGATTACATGTGTCCAGTGGACAGCTATGTATGGGGCAAGATTTATTTGTGGGAACAGATTGCCCTTTTTTTTCAGATGACAGTGAGATGTTGGGGAGGGGTAGTAGCTATATTTGGGGAGGTAGGTTGGGTAGGTTAACAGACAAGAAAAGATGCATACAGGGCCGGTATATGACACATGTGGGGGGTAAACACCTTGGACGGGGAGGGGTTGGAAGTCGCAAGCCCATGAGCCCCCAACTGGAAACACTGCACCTTCATGGCCCCAAAGGTGGCTGTGCTGGGGGATGTGTAGAAGGGGCAGGCTCACCCTCTAATTGCACCACTCGGCCCTCAAACTGGCGTAGCCGGTCTCGATACTCCAGATCAAGCTCCCTACACACCACGGCCCAGACCTATTGACGGGTGACAGGTTCCCCTCTGCACCTGCTCTGAGGGGGGGTGAGCCCCATCCCCTGCAACGGTTCCACCCGAAGGTGGTGCAGGGCCCACAGAGGGGAAGGTCCCAGGCTGGGCCCCAGATGTGCTTGTGCCCGGTGTCATGGCCAGCTGAAGTGGGATAGGTTGGTCTGCTGGGACCAGCCTTCCCATACGAGCTATGTTGTCACAGGTTTATGACAGATATGGGTTAGTAACAGTCAACAGCATTCAGGATTAGTTATAACAGCATGCATAGGTATTCCCATTAACCCAAAACACCAGCTTTAGCCCAGTTGCAGAGCAAGCAGAACACAATCATATATGAAACAACAGTGGTCATTATAAGAGCATGCAGATTTCATTGATGGCAACAGGCCACCAATATGGGTGTATTTTAACATGGCACATGCATAGAAACAAATGTGAATATTTACTAACCATTAAGACATATGTCCCAACAAAAGTTTGGAGTGTACACATACCAGTTGAGGAGTGTCATTGGGTTATTTTGCACATATGGTAGGGGTGAGAGAGAGAGAGTTCAATTAACAACTAATATATACTTGTAATTCTTAGTCTCTGCAGTGATCTTTCCCGTACATGTATTACTACACTACCCAATGGCCTTATATTGTACACTGGTATGTTTATAGATTATTATATATGTGACCTGTGTCTTACATACAGGCGTGACAAGATGCAGGTGTTAATGCAACATATGTTGAGAATTGCTGTCATATACTTTGGGTGAGGAGCTAGAATGACAGGTTTGTTTACATATACATTCTATGACTATGTACACTTTTGACTATCAGTTATATGTCATTAATGGCTGCCTACATGTCTTGTATCATCACACTGATTTGTCAGGGGGATGGGGTACCAGGCCGATGATATGGGCCATTTATCTGGACATGCTGGACAGATTGGAACCGTTGTGGGGTATGAATATGCATACAACTTTCAATTTGAACATTCTAGCAAATTCTGTACAGTTGTTGTGTGTAATTATGCATACAGCTTTCTATCTGAACATAGCAACAAAATCTGTACAGTTGTGGGGTATGATTATGCATACAACTTAGTAGCACTCCCAGGATTCAAACCCCTGCTGTGTGTGACAAAAAATTATAGCTAACATCACAGTACACTGTGCTATCAGGGAATTGAGTTAAAGCTTTCTACTGTTTTCTATCTAAGTCTCCCTCACTTGTACAATATGACTGACCTCTTGGCACTTCCAACATTGTTATGCAGGATTTCATACACATTTTATCTACATACCACAGTGTGGGTGACGCTGCTTAAAATATAACAGTACTATTTATAGTATGCAGCAGTTCGCCAACATATGACAGAAGAGGAAACAGAAGCACTCCAGGGGTTATACCTTTATTCACAGACTATTATACATTTATTTCTACTGGTACAACACTTTCTAAGGCTCTTATATTTATTTATGACAGTACATGCAGACTAATTACTAACCTGCCTCGCGATGCAGCCTTTGCAACCTAGCATCATGGGCTTGCTGATTCGCAGCGCACTCATCTGCAGTTGTCTGAGAAATACAGTGATATTTAGTCATACCTATCCATAGTATACACAAGCTAGGCAATTCTTAACTACTTAGTAGAATGAGTACTTACTCAGTACTGGGGCATTAGCCATCTGCCGAGACTCCTGGATCCACAGTTCCAGTACATCCCCCGTCTGCCGCTTCAGGTCAGCATGGTGGTGCCTGACCTGCTCACAAGTCCGGGGGATAGATGTGGCACTGGTGAGGTCACGGGTGAGACTGTCCAAGGCCTCAGTTTTATACTGTGAGCCCTGGTACTGGCCCTGCAGCAGGTCTCTCTTCATGGTGTTTTACCAGGAGCTATACCATGATTTTTGACTCCTGGATGCCCCAGCGCTGCGCTCTAAAATGAGTGCCTTCACCCACACCAGCCATTCTTCTTGCAGTAGGAAGCTACAACCAGTTATGGAACATATTCCCACCTGTGTGGTTTAAATATGGCCAATTACCTGCACTTTTCCGTGATTGGCCAGATTTGGAAAGGCTAAGCTATGGGCACACCTGCTTACCTAAGGTTGGCAGTGCTTAAAGGGGTATACCGCTAGGCAGATTGGATTAGCTCCCCTACACATTGCTTACTCTTATGGCTCCCCTACACAATGCTTACTCTTTCTAAGTTGAGCTGTGCTGCAGTTAGCATTGTTTAATAGTTAATTAATGCTATATTAGCCTTTTGGCGGTGATTTATTATTCATTACAGGTTCTATATGTGTCTGGTATTCATGATTCTACACTTCTACTACTTCTACACTTTATTACAATAACACCTCACATCTATGCTTACTGCAGTATTCCAGTTCACATATTTATGTTATGTAGCAGGTTATACCACTTCACACTGTACATAGATTCAGTTCACATGTTTGGTTTGATTTTCCTTTGGTGAGGATTAGTTGATACCTCATTCATATCTATTGCTATAATGGCTTAGTGGTTAACTACGGTGACTATAGTGTATAGGGTCCTGGGTTCAAACCTTGCAGAGGCAGTTTATCTTGTTGCTGGGCAGAACATGGGCCGTTGGGTACAGAGTGATTAAGACAGTTTAAAGCAGTAGTAAGTGGGTTTGTGTGATGGTAAGCACTGTTAACCTCCAGTTACAGTTTCTTACACTCAGTTAGCTTCTACTTTGCTTAATCTGTGTAGGCAATGCTTACCCCTGCACAAACACACTTAAACATGCTTACTACTGCTTATTTGTGCTTAAACCTGCTTACTAGTGCCTTATTCATTATGACACTGACACTTCACATGTGCATTTACTGCAGTACTCCAGTTCACATTTAAATGTTATTATGTAGGTTATACAGCAAAAAGATGTAAAAATATGTGCATATGCAGATTTCACATGGAAAATGATATGTGCTGCAGTGGGACTCAAACCATGAATGCTTGTTCGTTAGGCGGATGCTCTAACCACTACACTATTACTGTGCTGCTTCATTTGCGTATATATTCCTTGTTATCATCTTCAGCCTTTTCAGCGGCTTTGATAGTAGCTAAGCGATGGGCAAACCCGCACACCTACAGTTAGCTGTACTCGGGGCTTTAAAAAAATAAATAAAAGGGTTTCTTCATTTTATTTATATGTACTGTTTCTGTTGAACACTGTTGGTGGGGATATGCGGACACCTATGAGCGGTCTCATTCATTTATTTACAGTTTCTGCTGTTCTACTTTGCAGGGGCATGTTTATTCTTAGAGCTCTGCTCTCAGACACACCCCCTGCACTCGTCCATGCTCTGTGTAGGATTTGGAGCTCAGGCAGCACGCCTTCATTAATATGCATGGTGTGCTGCCGTCCTCCTCTTAAACTGCCAATTCCTTGCAAGACTAGATTAGTCCTGCATGGGAGATTAGTAAATCAGGGGGTCTGTCTTTTCATTTCCATTTTAATCTCATAGTGACTGCATTCTACCAGTCTTCTCAGAGATTATTGTGATAATATGTTAAGTTTAAAGCCTGCACTACAATAAATCAAATGGTGTTGACCATTTTCAAAATACATCACTCCAATACATAGCCACTTGAATATTGAATAACCATCTGAACTTTAATGATAGTAAATGAAAGCTTTAGAGAAATGGCATACTAAAACTAAAATATGGTATAGTGATTACTAAGGAATATGAATATCCTGGTATAGTTGTAAAGGAAAGTTCAACCATCGGTTTAAATATTAAGGCATTAAACAGGATCTCCTCAGGGGCACCATATTATGTCTTAAGATACTTGCAGTCTAAACCTCTTGAAATAATGCTTGTTGATATTTCTCTGGTTAATCTAAAGTTTGTGTGGAAACCACATAAATAGGATTGAGAATTGCTCTGAGAAGGTTGAACAGATATTTAAACAGATTCCTGAGCCGTGGCTTGGCTATTTCCGTGTTTCGAACATTTGGGTTCGATATTACAACGTTTGGACTCCTGTGAGTTCGATGTTGTAATATAGACCCCATTTATAGCATTACCTTTAGATTTGCAGTCACATTCATTTCCCAACATGTAAATAATGTACATGCATAATACTCCATAATACTAAGTTTTGTCTAAATGGTGACATAATCAGACCCACAGCATAATGTGATACTTCCGTGAGGTACAGGCAGTGTTTCCTCACCAGAATTATACTTTTGTAAGTGGAATTCCTGATTCTGTCCAACCATAAGAGATTTTTAGGAAACTGATGGATAGTCATATCAGATGGATTATCAAACTGGTGTCAACAAAACTGTGATCTGGTAAGGTCTTGGCATCTGATGCTTTGAGACATTAGCTTATTTATTGTCTTTAAGTATGCATGTATGCATGCACTGTCAGTTAGACACTACAGTCTCATCCTGCCCATGTACAGAGCTAATTGTGGACCAACAGACCTCAAGGTCACATGTTTGATAAAACTCCTCACCTTTCATATAAATGTAACCAGTTCACATTCTTATGCATGGTTCTATGTTCCAAACATTGTCTAGAAATCAGTCATGCTGAAATTAAAGCAAAAGCCCTCTCAGTGTGTCATATAATAACAGAATATTATTACATGACATAATGAAACAACAGGATGTTGCTGTTTTGGCTCTTACCATTACATTAGATCTTGGAGCAAGTAAAATGTATATCAGGTTCTGAATCTGCCATTATCATTGACCCTTTTATGGTTTTCCTTGTTTTCAAGCAGTTCACAGCCATCATTTTGTTTGCTTTCTACTTCCCTCTTGGAAAGCCAGCATAGAAGTGAGTTATACAAAAGTATTTTTGACATATGATTTAGTGTTGCTCAGCCCAAACATTCCAGCATAAAACTGTAACTAAAAAGTTTTTCTTTTTTTCCTACAGACAGATAGACAGGTTATCTCTGCTGAGGCTGCTGATATAAGAGCAACTTCCTCAAACCTCTGGCATTATGCTTATTTTGTACTTAATTTTTATTGAGCAATTCAGGATTATCTGTCAACACTAGTAATACAAAATGCATTATCCAAAATACCTAATGTCTTGTATTGTTAAAACCATTTTATTCAGTTATGGAGGTTTTATCAAAATATCTAATTTCACTAATATCATTCTGGTTCCCGTTTTAGGCTCAGGCATTCCAGAGTTGAAGACCATCATCCGAGGGGTGGTGCTAAAAGAATATCTTACCTTGCGTGCCTTTGTGGCCAAAGTGGTGGGACTGACAGCTGGTCTTGGAAGTGGCATGCCTGTGGGAAAAGAGGTACAGAGCTTTAATGCTGAGTCCAAATATAAGCTGCAAAATGTGCTTTTGCAAAAAATAGACGACTTTGTAGTAGATCTGCAATGTGTACTCACTTTGGTTAGTTTGGGTAGTGTTTGTTAAACTGTATTTATAATAAGCAAGAAGCACCAAGCTACCGCATGTTAACCACACTGGTGATAAACGCATAAACCAAAAACAAAGTATCCACCCCATTAAAGCACATCTCAAGGTGCGGGAAATAGTCACTTTAATAGTTAAAAATGAAAATGAAAATACAGGTAAGCATTTTGTCTTACAACACCTTTCATAAAGACTTCAGCAGAACCTCTTGTTACAGTCTATCACTTCCTCTTCTAAAATAATGAGTCAGATGACATGTGTATGCTAAAAACCTATGCATTTAAAATTACGTAAAAAACATACATTTTTATGTAGATAAGTAAAAAGTATTTATTATACATGGGTTGCAATTTTGCAGGTCTTAATCTAAGAGTGCTTCTAATTGAAATGAGTTCATTCAACCCCAGTGGATTTGCTGCATTTAAGAACATGTACCAACACAGTTCTCTGTACGTTAGAGTCCAGTTACCCCTCTAAGAGACTTTTCAAATTTGAGCTCTGGTTATGTCCATATCTGAAACTGGTTTTTAAGACTTTTTCCTAATTTTTTCAGAAACAATTTACGGGTGGACTGTTAGTTTGCTTACATTTTTCACATTCATTAATGACAATAAATAGAAATTTTTTTACATTAGCACATTGTGTGAAAAATTTACAAAGGGCATTTTTATTGCCCTTGTTTTTAATATCATAAGTATGTTAATAATTCTCTGCCATATCTGTCTCTTCATTTTACCTATATAAAATGCATCACAGGAAAGACAGCTGGGTAAATATGCCACCCCAGTACTTTAACAAGAACAAGGACCTGGGGATCTAATAGTCTTGTTGTGACTGATTACTATTAAGTAAATCCTTTGATATATATTTACAGTACTTTCAGGCCCCACATTTTTTATTTTATGTTTTTTTATTAGAGGTATAATTTATCTTTACTGTTTTTGAGTTATTCTCAAAAATCCTTTTAATAGTGTCGCCTCTTCTATATGTAAAGACAAGTGTTGGACCTAATGTGTTTGCATATGCATCTTGGGTAATGGCGTTTTTCCATGTTCCTTCCATAATATCTAACAAATTCATGACATTTTGTTATGTAAGCTGTGTGTGACCATCACTTTAAAAACAAATCCACTGTTTTGTTTTTCTCTTTTGTTACCTTTGTTTATTGAGTGGTTTCTGTTCTTAACAGGAGGCAACCCCCTTCCTCTTTCTTCTGTGTATGATTTCATTTTTTAGTTGTTCATTAAGTCCATGAGATATTCTATCTCAATGAACATTTCACATAATTTAACAAGCTCACTGTTAAACACCTCATCTCCTCTTATCAATCTTAATAATTTGATTACCTGGCATTTTACCAGATTTCTTTTTGCCATAATGGATAGTTACTATTAAAATGCAGGTAAGGATTTGAATATGTGAATTTCCTATAAATAGTTGAGTAAAACTTTCTGTTAAAACTATCCTTATAGATTGTGACATTTAAGTAATTAGCAACATCTTTGGATGAATGGTAAATGAACCTTATAAAAATCAGCGGCCATTTCTAAGTACTTAAAATATTCATTTAGTAAATCACTAGTACCTGATCATAATAAAAAATGCTATGCAAAATGTTAATATAGTTTAACACAATGCTATACAAAATGTAAATATAATTTAACACATTCACTGTTCTTAGATGAAAACACAAAATTATTTTCCTATGGCCATATTTCAATATTTGCATATACGGGGGCATATGCTGCCCCCATAGCAGCTCTTTTTGTCTGGTGATAAAACTCAGTATCAAACTAAAAATAAACTTATAATCCATCATATATTGCCTAAGTTGTTCCAACATCCTATCATTAATATTTGATAAGTTCTTTGTAGTTTTAATAACTTTGCTAAACTATTCTATCCCTGTATCGCTAGGTTTACCTATAAACAACTGTTGGACTGCTAAATAATTCCATCCCTGCATTGCTAGAGATAACTATAAACAAATTTTGTACATCACATGGAATCATTAATGAATCTGGGTCATATATAACTTGTAAAAGGTGCCAGGAGTCTTTCAAGACATAAGAACTGCCCTCAAAAAAGTTTTATTAAATTAAAGTCAATATACTTATCTAAAGGATCGGCATTAAAGCCAATAGCTGTGATAATAAGTCTGACTTGACGATTAAAGCTGCCCTTATGGACTTTTGGAATTCTGAAAATTGCTGAAATAATAGATGTTTTGACCTAATGATAATGAAATATCTTGGAATCAATAATTTAAGGTCTTCCAGAGTCCAGTCTATAGCTGCATAAAATGTATTGATCTAATTCTTGGAGACCTCCTGGTAAAAAATTAGTACCTGCCAAAAGGAATCCATACTACACATCTCATAAATCTGTTCCAGTAATACCACCCCATCTCCTTTGCCTGCCATCATTATTCTAATAATTTTGTCATTTGCAAGCTCCTGTAAAGCATTGTTCTCTTCCTTATTCAAGTTAAAAAAAAACTTTTCTTGGCCATGTTTTTCCCATGTGCACATAATTCCATTTTATATAGTCTTTCAGATAAACTCAAAACTGGATGTAAAGGGGAGTTTAAAGTACTTTTTCTAGATAAATCTACCTTGTGTGCACTCATATAGTTTCCATGTAGTGAATTCAACTTTAATTTTCTCACAAAACATTTTATTTCTATAATAAAATCCACTAGGTTAACCTTAGTTGAGGAGGTAAAGGTAAACCCCCTCTTAAATAAATTGATATTGACTGATGTTATTTGACTAAAATGAAAAACGTTTATATTGTCTTTAGAAACAATAGTTATACATTACCTGTATGCACCCCCCCCCCCACACACACACTGGTCAGTTCCAGGATCCATTTATGCAGCTCCTTCCTGTTGTGAATTTCCACCCCATTGTTGGTAATTCCTTGGGAGGGGTATGATGTTGAGTTGTGGCTCCTGTTGTTTGTATGTTGTTTTGTTGCCATTGTGCAATCCTCTACAAACATCTTAAGGGTGGGTATTCTAAAGAAAAATATCCAAGTCTGACATGTTACTACCCTGCATTTCTGCTGTGTCTGTGTCTTTGCTACTGTCATAATTGTTGGACACTGTGTGGGTGATGGTTGGAGGTTTGGCATAAGCCTTCCTTTCTAAATATTTTTTTTATCCCTACGTGTTTTTTTTTTTGCTTTTTGTTCCTGATTAAACCACAAATGAAAGGCCCAAGGAAACAAACTGCTGCAGGTAAAATCCAGAAGAGCTTTAATCTACAAACTTTCTGAAATAAAAAAAAACTTGTTTAAAACTATGAGAGATAAGCACTTTCATTCACAAAAATACATGAACTTCATCAAATAAACATTGCTGGAAGTATACACACTATTTGTAACTTTTGTGTTTAATCACATGACCACCAAACCCCCAGGAAATGAAGCATTATATTAAAAGATCCACCACAAAGAAATACAGTGTGTAGGACTGAGTCAATTCAATTGACAAAATTTGCAAACAAGGAAAAATATATATAGAGAAATGTTATTTATATATATATATATATATATATATATATATATATATATATATATATATATATAGCAAGTAGTTTAGTTTAGGTTCATAGGTAGGTACTAGGCTACCTGCCCGAGGGCATTTTTATGCCTAGCCAGAGTGTGTCGGCTTTCGCTGCCCCATTGATTAATTAACTGAGCCTCTGTCAAGCAGAGCCAATGAAGTCATCCCAGGGGTGTATTTTCTGTTACCCATCCACTTGTCAAGGCTTCTCTTGAAGACTGGTAGTGAGGGGCTCTGTCTAATGTAGTTACGAATTTTGTTCCAAACCATGGGGAGTCTCTGTGACAGGAATCTATCCCTCCAGCATGTTCTGTTTATTGTTGTGGTGAGGTTTAGCTCACTAGAGAGCGTGGCTCGCAGTGACTTGGATTTCTTTAGGTGGAGCATGTCCATCAATTCTGAGTTGGACATGGCTTTGTAAGTCAGGCAGAGATCACCTCTGAGTAAGCGATATGCCACTGAGTACAGCCGGAGTTTTTTCAGTCGGGCTGCATAGGACATATGTTTGGGGCAAGCAGTCCTCTTGGTGAGGTGCTTTTGTGGTCTTTCCAGCTGTTGGAAGTGTCTTGTGAGGTACATCCCAGATGGGGCATTGTACTCTATGATGGGCCTGATGAGTGACGAGTAGAGGGGCACTATAACCTTTTTATTTCTAGATGCGAACCCCTTAGTAATTAGATGGGCCACATAGAGGCATTTCCTAACTACTTTGGCAATATGATTGTCAAAGGAGAGATTACTATCTACCTGGGTCCCCAGATCTCTTATTACCTCTTCTGTATTAAGGGGGCTGCCGCCTATGTGGTAATTCGTAGGTGTTTTGTTTTTCCCAAACTGGATGACTATGCATTTTTTGGCATTTAGCTTGAGGCCATGACTTTGACACCAGGTGTCTGTCTCAATTAGGCCTTTTTGAAGGATTTCTGTGTCAGCCAGAGAGTCAATTATGGTTCTCAGTTTGCAGTCATCGGCGAACTTGATTAGCCATAGTCCTCCTGTGTTTGTCTGTACTTCTGAGAAATATATGCCGAACAGTAGGGGTCCCAGAACTGAGCCTTGTAGGACACCACTTGTGACTGGTTTAGAGTCAGACCTGGAGCCCGCTATTCTTACCGTGTAAGTTCTGTCTGTAAGCCAGTTGGCAACCCATCTTGTGACATAGGGGTTTATGTTCATGCTTGTGAGTTTTTCTATAGTACCCGAGTGAGGAATGATGTTGAATGCCTTGGCGAAATCAAGGGAGGCTGTGTGAACCACCTTTCCCTCGTCTATGGCCTTGGTGACTGTCTCGAAGAAGTCAACCAGGTTTAGTAGGCATGATCTGCCCTTAACAAAGCTGAATTGGGTCGGGTCAAGTGTTTGGAGGTTCCCAATGTCTTTGTTAATGAGTTCCATGATGATGCGCTCAATAGCCTTGCAGACCAGGCTAGTCAGTCTTATGGAGCGATAGTTACCAGGGTCAGTTGTGGCCCCTCCTTTGTGGAGCGGAATAACCATTGTTGTGCACCATTCTATGGGCATGTAGCCTGTGGAGAGGCTGAGGTTGAACAGCGTGTTTAGGTGGGGAGTTAGTTCGTTCTGTAGTTCATGCAAGATGCAGCCTGGGGCACCATCTGGCCCCACTGAGGCTGTGTTTTTGCTTTTGAAAGGGCTGTTTTCACCTGTGCTTCTGTGATTTCCAGACACTACACTTTTCTGGTATTGTTGTGGGCCCTTTTAAAGGTGAGAGGGAGGTGACGTTTGCACTGAATCTATCTGCCAGGATGTTGGCAATATCAGTAAGTTCAGTATATTTTGTGCTATTTTTCACTAGCTCAGAGCATATCTGTGAGTTGCCACTTAGATTCATGACATAGCTAAAGAGGGCTTTGTGGTTATCTTTCAAATCCTTGGCTATTTTTCTTTCGGAGTTAGCCTTGGATGATTTTATGAGGGACCTTAGTTTCTTACTGATACTGATCAGGGATGTCTTACCTTCTTATGATTTGCTTTTTTTCTGAACTAGTTTCCTCCTTCTGTTGTATAACCTGTTTATGGTAGGGGTCCAGCAGACTGGTTTCCTACTCTTAGGGGAGTGAATCTTGGTCTTACTAGGGATGGCACAATCCATGCATCCTTGTAGGTGTTCATAGAGTGCAAATGTAAAGGATTCTGCATCTTGGGCAGTGTTATCCTTTAGCGTGGGGGGTGTGAAATTGTCAGAAGAAAAATATACTTTAAAAATGATCAAAACATGGTAGGTTCAGGTTAAGGCACTTTAATCTTGCAGCAAGGAGACAAAAACGTGCTATTACAGAGTTTGTCTAACTAGAAACAGGAAATACTTTCATTTTTATACATTCACTAACTAGACATAGCCTACCAAGCTGACGTAACAGATTACCACCTTTTTCATCATCATCTGCTGTCCATCATTCCCATGATTTTCTGCTGATTTAACAATTTTTATGTGAAACTTCCTGAGGAAAACAACATGGCTTTGATTACTTCCAGTTAGATACATGTTATGTTACCATTCAAGGTACTATGGCTAATTCAGGCACAATGCTAACAGTTCATTTTTCTAATAATTCTTTGTCTGCTTTATCTCCAAGTTACTGCAGCTGCACATGTTCCCATAGTTTGAACATAGCTGGTTGTTTGAAATCATTACATTTACAGAATATAGTATTGTTCATTCATTCGTTCCTGACCTAGCAGATAAGCATCTGCTTCTCAAGTACATTTCCAAAAGGCATAAACATGAATATTGCTGTGCTAGCAGTTACTAGGTCAGAGGGCATCTTGCAAGTTTCAGAAAGCATACTGCAGTTTTCAAAAAGCATCTTTTTAGTCTCATATGAAACTCAATTTATATATAACACAGTGCATGTAAAATAGAATGAAAAACGTGTTAATTCTTCTGACTATTAATTAGCATTAAGCATACACACATTAATACATATTTTTCTAACATTTCCCTCCTGTTAATACTTTTTAATTCTATTTTCAAAAAAAAAGAATAAACAGTTTGCTTCTTTTCCTAACCTCTTCCAACCAGGAATTGCAGTTAAGAAAGTCATTCAGTTTAAACTTTTATGAAAGTGTTTCGCATTCTAGCAGTTCCTCAAATTCAGTACTTTGATACATAGTCTCATTCACTGATATATCTATGAATTCTTTGATTAATTTCTTCATGCAGGGGATTCCACAACAAACACAAACTCCTATTAGGAGTAATCCCACCCCAATGGCAATCAATATGTTTATTAGGATGGAACCCCACCCCCGAAATGCATTCTGGAAAAAATCTGTCAGAGGGTTTGGGCCTAGTTTGGTCATGGCCGACACTTGCTGAATTACCTCGAGATGATCGTTAATTTCATGCTGATGATCAGGAATAAATGCACAGCATTCTTCTTTGATTAATGCGCATGTCCCACCCCTCGCCACTAGGGTAAAGTCAAGAGCCATTCGGTTTTGGAGTACTACAGTTCTCATGGCATTCATTTCATCAGTTATTAGTTCAAGAACAGAAAAAGTCGCATTACTCATTACTTCGAGAAGTTTTGACAGTTTTCGCAGCTCCCGTATTGATTTAACTGCACTATATGCAGGTAATATACCTGCCCAGGATATGACAGCATCACTCAAGTCCATGTGCGCAAGTTTGGTTCCCACATCACGATGGTCTTTCCAGCCTGCTTTGATCTGTCCCACTGGATTCTCAGGTTTATTGACAGTCTTTTTGGTTACATCTCGGGTATTTCGAATACTTCCCTGAGGCAATACTGCAGTGTGTCGGATGGCCGGAACCAGGTATCCCAAAAACAACTGCCAGACCAATTCTCAGGTAACCATTTATATGCTTTTTTACCACACACAAAATAACAGTCCTCTACTTTAGTTGTTACTTTGTTACGAAATGAATGCCCTGCATGAAACATTTTCCTATCTATTACAGACAACTGTTTGAAAAGTACAGGATTACGTTGTACCTGATCAAGAGTCTTATGCATATATTTCAGAAATGAGTCATAATCTGTACTACAAGATCCACCTAAATCATTAGGTTTTCTATAACATTTATACAGTACTGTGACATTACACTTACTCCATCCCACTTGGATGGTATCATTTTTGTAAAAACATACAATTCCTTTTTGTGTTACAGGCAACTACAGTGCTACCTTATCATGTGCTTTAATAGCAACTGTGTCAAAAAACAGATTTTCCCAGGTTTCATTGACCCCTAGGGGGATAGCAGTCATCAGTAAACCCCTGTATGCTGTTGGTATGGCTGTGCAGACCCAGCAGTTCGAAACATTAAACGTCTCAGCATACACACGTGTAATTGCCTGATAAGTGTTGAAATGCGGATGCCAGTCTATGTTTTGTTCATTACGTTTAATCAGTTCAACTTTTGTGGCAGGAAAAAGAAGTGGCCACAACAAAAAGAACAGTGTGATTAGCATAGCTATTAAAATGATCATGCAAGTTTTCTGAGGTTGCTCAATGTCTCTATTCACTCTGTACCTGGCCATTATGTTCTCGTTGTACAACAGTAACAAAGTTTTTGTCCAATTCAAAGTTCTTAACCAGTTTACAGTGTGTCAAATGAATCCAGGAAGCTCGCTCCGCAATCTTGACTGCAGCGGGTGTCGACAGTAGTACCTGGTACGGTCCTTCCCACTTCGGAGAACTCCAGTTCTTTCGCTTCACAATCTTCACCCAGACCCAGGTGCCTGGGGCTACTGGTGCTTCCGATTTTGGTTGCTCTTTATCTGAAACAGAATTTAACTGCAAAAGTTTGTTATTCAAAAATCGTCTCATATACCCTGCAAGTGAACTGTCAGCCTCTTGCTCTGCAGACATGAGAGTTTTCCACTGAGGTGTACAATATGCCCTCCCAAACAAAGTCTCAAAAGGGGTCAATCCCTTTGCATTTGGAACAGTTCTCATGCTCAACAGTGCTAAAGGCAAACAGTGCACCCAGTTCTTTTGTGTTTCTGTCATCAGCTTCCTAAGTTTATTCTTCAGTACCCCATTATGCCTCTCTACTAGCCCTGCAGATTGGGGGTGATAAGCACAGCGATTTTTTAATGATATTCCAAAATAACGACTAAGTTGTTGTACTGTTTGGTTCACGAAATGTGTACCGTTATCACTATAAATCTTTTCCAGTATCCCAAATCTGGGTATAATTTCTTTAACAAGGACCTTCGCAACAGTAGCTGCATCTGGATTTTTAGTCGGAAAAGCTTCCACCCATTTGGAAAACATATCTATAATGATAAGGCAATATTTTTTATTTTCACATTTATTCAGTTCTATGAAATCCATACAAATAGTATGAAACGGATACGGTGGTGTAGGGAAACTCCCTTACTTAGGCTTCAATGCCCCTTGTGCATGATGCTTGTTACAAACATGGCATGCTGCACAAAAGTTTTTTGTGTAATTTGTAAATCCATAGGTTGTAAACACTCGATTCACTAAATGTACCATCCCCTCTGTTGAGACATGGCTCTGCCCATGGCTCAACAAAGCTGCATATCTAAACAAGTTAGACGGCAAAATCGGTTTCTTTTCCTTGGAGATGTACAGTCCCTTTTCAAGGATTGCTCCTCGTTTTATCCACTTCTGTTTTTCTACATTTGTAGTAAGTGTCTGCATTGTTTTTAACATTTCTAAATCTAAAATCTCAGAGGGTTGTAATTCCTCACTCAAAAGAAAGGCTTCTGAGGCTGAAGCTGCCTGCTTCGCAGCTGTATCAGCCCGCACATTACCTTTTGAAATCCTATCCTTTTGCTTAGTATGAGCTACGCATTTGCAAATAGCTACTTTTTGAGGTAACTGAATAGAGTCTAATAAATCCAAAATGAATTGCGCATGATTAATTGGTTTACCAGTAGATGTTATCATTCCTCTATTTTTCCACTGCTGCACAAAAACATTTACAGTAGAAAAAGCATACTGACTGTCAGTATAAATATTCACTTTTTTACCTTTCGCTAAGGTACACACCCTTGTCAAGCCTATCAATTCTGCTGCTTGTGCAGATAAATTGTGTGGTAAAGATTTTGCTTCTAAAGTTTCAGTATCAGAAACGACTGCATACCCCACTAGGATCTGTCCTGTAGGACTCCTCCTGCACGAGCCGTCCACATAGTATGTCACCTCGGCATCATCCAAGGGAACATCTGTAAGGTCTTGTCTAGGTAATGTTTTTTGCTCAATCTCCTGCAGGCAGCAGTGCGGTTTGCCATCTGCAGGGGTTGGAAGTAAAGTTGACGGATTCAAAGTTGTGCATCATTCAGTTGTCATATGAGGTTGGCTCAACAGTATAGTCATACAGGAAAGATGTCTAGCAGGAGAAAGATATGCTACTTTTTCTTGCAGTAAAATAATTGCGACTGCATGAGGCACTCTCAATGTGAGAGGGTGGAATAACACTACTGAGGCTGAAGCCTGCACTGCAATTGCAGCTGCAACTACTGATTGTACACAGTGGGGCAGGGACCGCGCCACCGGGTCTAACTGTGATGAATAGTAAGCTATGGGGCACTGCTTATCCCCATGCTGTTGTGTCAATACTGATGTCATATGTCCCTGCTTACAGTCTACAGTTTGAAAAAATTGCTTATGATAGTTTGGTAATCCTAAAACTAAGGATGATGCTATCAGCTATTTCAATTTGCAGAAAGCTGCTTCCGCTTCTGGTGTCCACTGTAATGATTCCTGTGCCACCATCGGATTTTTGAATATTAAATTAGCTAGTGGAGCAGATTCCAAAGCATAATTCGGTATCCAACTCCGACAAAAGTTAGTAGTTCCCAGGAAGGACATCATTTCCTTCTTGATAGTTGGTCTAGGTGCTTGTAATATTGCTGTTTTTCTATCTTCATCTAGTATTCTACCTTCTTTGGATATTACATATCCTAAGTACTTTACTTGTCTTCTCCAAAGTTGTAGTTTGTTTTTGTTTACTTTGTGTCCTTGAGTAGCTAGAAACTGTAACAATGCTATTGTGTCCTCTTTACATTCTTGCTGGGTGGGGGCCGCCACCAGAATGTCGTCTACATAAAGTAAAATCTGACTACCTTTTGGTGGGATAAATCCCGCCAGGTTGCTTGCCCTTTCTTGTGCAAATATTGTTGGACTTTCACAATATACCTGTGGTAATCTCGTATATGTATACCGCTTCCCCTGAAACGTAAATGCAAACCAATGTTGGCTGTCGGGGTGTATTGGTATTGAGAAAAATGCATTACTAATATCTACCACAGAAAAATACTTTTGCTGAGGTTTTAAATCATTCAGTAAGGTGTGTGGATCTGGCACCATTGGTGCCCTGGGTATAACTGCACTATTTACACCTTGTAAATCTTGGACCATACGCCACTCCCCATTTGCTTTCCTGACAGGAAATAAGGGTGTATTACATGGTGAATCAGGAGATTCTATTAAGACTCCTTCCTTAAGTAAGGCTGCTATTATAGGTTTAATCCCTATCTCTGCATCCTTTCTCAAGGGATACTGTCTTTTCTGAGGTCTAAATGCTGACTTTGGCATAATAGTAACTGGTCCTGCTGTTTGTATAAGTCCTACATCTGATTTCCCTGTTGACCAGAGAATCTCTGGTATGTTCTGCAAGGTTTTTTCTTCTTCCTCCAACAAGAGTAATACTCAGCTTTCCTCACTAGCCTGTGAGTGTACAGCTGGGTGTGTCTGTGTCTGTGTTATCCAATTCAATTTCTGTTTCTGTACTCCTTGTTTGGAGTGTTCTAATTCTGTCTGCTTTTCCCACCTTGTGAGTTTTTCCTCCTAAGTCTGCCCATCTCAAATTTCTATTTTTAGTTAAGCTAACATGTGGCAATCGATTAGACTTGTAAAGTACTAAAAATTCCTGGGGCAATGAACAGCTTACTACATTGTTTCCTTCTGCATCCCAGTACAAGTTTCATAATACTAGTCTGTTTGCATGGTTCTGAAACAATTCCTGCTCATATTCTTTATCAGGTCCTGGTCTATTACAGTAATATAGAGTGCAATGCAACAAATGCTGTTTGTCAATGTCGAAGGAGGGGAACTTACTGATGGCTACATTCATCAGTTCTTCGGTTACTGCCCCTGGACCAGTCGTAACCAAGTCCTGGCTGTACCAATAATATGTCTCACCCTCCGGTCGCACTACAAAAGTATCCATTTGTCGCTGTGCTTCCATACCCTGCATGGTTGGAACTACGGCTATGCCAAATATCTGCATTAAGTCTCTACCCAAAAGGTTTACTGGGCATTTTGCAGAAACTACAATTTTACTTTTCTGGGTCATTACTGAAACGGGGTCTGTTATCGCTATGTCATGGGAGAGTGGCTCCCGATACAGCTGTCCATTAGCTGCTTTCACTAGTATATAATCTGGTGATTCTGAATCTTCCGGTAATTTGGAAGGGTGTATCAGGGTCCGTGAAGCCCCTGAGTCACACAAAAATTTGACTTCCCTCCCCTCTACCAGAAGTGTCACTTCCAGTTTCATGTCTGCTAAGTAAAGCTCTAGGCTCAATAAGGCTAAGTCCAAAATTTCATTTTCTTCAATGTTTACAAATTCATGTACATCCTCTACCCCTTCTGTCACATCCTCTACCCTTGCTATCACATTTGTACCTGCCTTTTCCTGTTCATTTCTATTTAGTGATTCCTGACTGTCATAAAGTCATTCCTCATCCTCTTTACTTTCTGTAGTCGCCTTCTTATTTAGTCTGCAATCCCTTGCTAAATGTCCTTTTTTCCCGCATTTAAAACATTCACCTCTTTTCTTCCTTTCTTCAAAATCTTCTGATCGCTTGTCAGATTGTTTATTTCCCTGGGTATTTTTCTTACCCTTTCTCCCAATTTGTACTGCAAATACTTCTGACCCATCTTCTGCTGAAAATACTTGAGTTTTCTTTTTCCTTTTACTATTAAAATGTCTCTCTGCATGTCTAGCATATTCGAGTAACGGCTGCAATCTACTCGTACGATGATCTACCATGTGCTTTGTAATAAATCTACTAATGGGAGTTATACTACCCTTCAAAAATGCATTCTTTAACTGTTGCTCATAAGGGGAATCTTGTGTCTGATTTTCTGGTATCTGCATTCTGCAGTGGTTATTAAAACACTCTAATAATCTAGCATAATATCTATCAACTGTTTCACCTTCTTGTTGAATGCACTGATTAATGCAAGTCCAATCAGCCCTAGGCTTCCACTTTTCAGAGATTCGGTCTGTCAGACCTTTTACTCGGCCATCCAATTCTGCATCAGTATGTGGGAGTGGTCTAAGCTGTGCGTCACGAGGATTCCAGTTGCCACTAATCATGTACCAATCTGGACCTACGATTTGTCTAACTACTTTTTCTACTGCTTCTCCATTTAAATGGTAACTTAATCTCATACCCTGTAAGTCTTCTAAAAATTTTTGAAAATTCACTTTCGGATGGGGAATTCCCTCCGTGGCTTTCCGGATATCTTCTGGTGTCCACGGTCTATAAACTAAAAGAGTCGGATCCTGTCCTGCCTGTCCTGCCTGAGGATTCGGTACTTCTACGAGTGGGCATATTTCTTCTTCACTCATAGCATGTGAATTCCTATTTATTTCACATAGTTAAATCTCCCTTCTCAAGTTACGTGTTCAAGACCTTGTCTCGATAGGGTCCCTGGCAAGTGGTTTTGATGCTATGGAAACAGCTGGGTATAGCGGAGGTGGATCAGCTCGTCCACTCGCTTCATATTCTGGTAAGGGAAGTGGAGGGGGCAAAGGGGGGGTCGTTGCTATTACCAAGTTATTATCTTCTTTGTCTAAGAACATTGTTTTCAAATTCTTTATCTTTTGTTCCCTGCGATTTGCTTCCTCAAGCCACCTATGCGCCTGAGGGACTCCTAATCGTCGTTGCTTTTTTAATTGACCTTTTGCGTCCGTTTTTAGTTGCCTGACGAGTTTAATAAGTGCGAGTTTATCTAAATTGCCATCGAATTTATACTTATCAACCCATTTTGAATAACACTTAACATTGTCGGTACGCTGTAATTGCATATATTTTGCATCTTCAGTTAGGGGCAGGTCTCGGGAACTTTTCGTACACTGATTTCCCATTGTTGCCTTAGCTAAGCTGTAAGTTGTTCCGTAACCCTTCTTATCACGTGGTACCGCAAACCTATACCTTTTCACAGTTTATCTAGAATAACTGCCTACCTATCCTGTTTTTCTGATCTATGACAAGACAGTAACCCCTTTTTTTGTCCCTGATCTGCACATGCAAATCTTCCTGACAAAAACAGTTCTGTAACTAGTCCCTGATCTTAAAACAGAAATAAGGTAATTCCTCCTTACTTGACCCTCCGTGAGTTGATCCACCGGATCGTTGACTTGTCCTCCAATACCAGATCAGAAACAGTGGCTGGCCTCTTTCGAACGACAATTCAGTCGGAGGTCTTTCAAAACACAAGAGCCGATTTGGCTTCTTCTCCGTACGGATGCATGCCACCGGGCCCAATTCTGACCTAGGCCTAGAGCGAGAGGTACTTTCCGGTCCAAAGGACCAAACTGTCAGAAGAAAAACATACTTTAAAAATGATCAAAACCCGGTAGGTTCAGGTTAAGGCACTTTAATCTTGCAGCAAGGAGACAAAAATGTGCTGTTACAGGGTTTGTCTAACTAGAAACAGGAAATACTTTCATTTTTATACATTCACTAACTAGACATAGCCTACCAAGCTGACGTAACAGATTACCACCTTTTTCATCATCATCTGCTTTCCATCATTCCCATGAATTTCTGCTGATTTAACAATTTTTATGTGAAACTTCCTGAGGAAAACAACATGGCCTTGATTACTTCCAGTTAGATACATGTTATGTTACCATTCAAGGTACTATGGCTAATTCAGGCACAATGCTAACAGTTCATTTTTCTAATAATCCTTTGTCTACTTTATCTCCAAGTTACTGCAGCTGCAAATGTTCCCATAGTTCGAACAGAGCTGGTTGTTTGAAATCATTACATTTACAGACTATTTTATTGTTCATTCATTCGTTCCTGACCTAGCAGATAAGCACCTGCTTCTCAAGTACATTTCCAAAAGGCATAAACATGAATATTGCTGTACTAGCAGTTACTAGGTCAGAGGGCATCTTGCAAGTTTCAGAAAGTATACTGCAGTTTTCAAAAAGCATCTTTTCAGTCTCATATGAAACTCAATTTATATATAACACAGTGCATGTAAAATAGAATGAAAAAAGTGTTAATTCTTCTGACTATTAATTAGCATTAAGCATACACACATTAATACATATTTTTCTAACAGAAACTTACCACCTCTGCCTTAAGTAAGGTGAAGTTTGCTTTAGAAAAGTTTTTCACTGTGGTTTCCTTGGTTGGGGGGGTGGTGGGTGTGGACATCCAGGGTGATTAGTTTATGGTCTGATCTAACCAGTGAAGGGTTGACCTCTGGTACGGAACACCTGTTGCCCATGTTGGTGATGACCAGGTCCAATATGTTGTGGCCTCTGGTAGGGGAGTTTACCAGCTGATCCAGGGCATTTGAGTTGATAAATTCCAGGAAGCGCTGAGCCTGGGAGTTTGTACTCAAGTAGTTTTCCCAGTTAATGGTAGGGTAATTGAAATCGCCCAATATCAGGGTGTCCGGTAGGACCTTCATATTTTCCAGTGTCTCCAGAAAGGCGTAGTGGTGGTCCTAGGTCATGGAGGGTGATCTGTAGCAGGCCACAATTTGCATTGCGGATCTGCCTGATGTTAGTTGCACATGGATAATCTCAGAAGTATCATGCTGCACCACTAACCTGGAGATGTGAGTATCCTTGATGAATATGGATACACCCACTCCTTTTGTGTTTTGGTCCGTGTTCTGTGGCCAAAATGTGTGGTATGAGTTGTAGCCCAGTAGTGCTGCAGTGCTCTCTGGAACCTTGAAACAGATTTCAGTTACTGCACAGATGTCGACGTTCTCCATACTTAGGAGTGTTTTGAGTGCATGCATTTTGAGATTTAAACTCCTGGTATTGAGTAGCATAACCCTCATTTTTTTACTTGTGCTGTTTACGGTGGTGGGTTTGAATTTTGAGCCTTGCCTAAAAAAGGCACCATGGGGGCAGCAAGAGCCTTTGCCAGTATTCGAAAGCCAAGGGGTGACAGGTGCAAGCCATCTCTTGTGAAGCAATACGGCTTGTTGAGCATGTCATCCCAGGCTGACAGACACTGGATCCCCTTTGAATGACACCAGAAGCTTAGCCAATTGTTGAAACTGATCATTTTTTCTTTATACTGAGGTATCATTCTTGGTGAGGGCAGGATGCTACTCAGGGTCAGGCTCGTACCCACCTGGGCTACATGATCAGAGAGCTCTTCCATGTCTCTTTTCATGTAGTCCAGGGAGGTACATCTCAGGGTATTCACACCAACATGAACAATGATAGAGTCATATTTGTACTTGTTCTGGAGTGACCTGAGTGCTTTTGTTGTGTGGCAGATTCTGGCTCCTGATAGGCAGCTAACAGTAACCTTCTCCTTGTCCAGCCTAGTGAGTGGGGCGTCAGTGTGCCTGACTATTGAGTCACCTATTACTAGTGTGTTAGGTATGTTATTTTGCCTTAAGGGCTGTGATTGTGCGGCACATTGATTTTGTGTTTTATGTGTTGTCTGGTTTGTGATGGGAGGCGCAAGTTTTGTGGGTGTCTGCTTTGGTGCTCTCTTATGCTTTTGCAGGTTTTTATTTAGAGCCTCCAAGTATGATTTGGTGTATTTATGTGTATTTTTTGCCAGTGCTGGTTTAGTAGGTCTATGTGAGGCTGGAGGTGTGGTGCAAGTGTTAACCTTCTCCTCATGACTGTCTGTTCCAGTCTTGGGTGGAGAGACCTTAGCCTCCAGTTTGGCTGTATAATTGCATCTCTTGCATATGTTAGTGTTTTGTGGTTGGAGGAGAGGGCTGTCTATGTACATGAGGCAGTTGTAACATTACCTCAGGATACCCAGATTCACCAGCTGGACTGGAGAGTACACCTGAAGTTGCCCTTTGGTCATGCCTGAATAGTAGGGTGAGCTGCTTAGTCGCTTGGTTGGTGAGGGGTGGAAAAAGAGCCTTGCCCTGCTGGGCAGTCAAGTGTCGGGGTATATTAGTGCTTGCTATTAAGTCTGAGCAAGTGCTGGACTGTAGGATGCTTTTTGAGTGCTTAGGTTGAGAGTTAGACTAGTTTCAAGTGAAAAACTGAAGATAAGACTTAATGGTGCCGGGAATAATTTACCCCTAGCTAACCAGTGCTGCCCGGCGCACAAAACCGTGCAAACGTGTTTTTTAAACTACTAACGTCTGAGCTGGAACCACACTTCCAGAGACAGATGGCTGCTCAAAGTTCCCCTCTCTCACAGGTGAACAGAAATACTTCCCTCTATCTAAGTAAGGTATGGGCAACTCAGAAACTTATAACACAGAAAGGCGGGAAACAAGAATTTTTTTTTTTAAAAAGATAAGGCAAAAACAGTAAAAAATATACTTAAAACAGCTCTAAACGACTACAAGTGATCAGAAAAGGCTATCACACTTTAGTGTGTAGCCTACAACAGTTAAACAATTTATTTAAACAAAAACAACTTTTTAAATGTGCAGGCAGTCAAATAAGTACAATATGTGGAACAAAACAAGCTTTTAAATCACAATAAGTGCTGGAAAATTCAGTGTTTAGGCAGAAATCAGTTAAGTACAGCAAGAAAATACAGAAAACTGATACTCAATCACTCCAAAGTCTCTCTTTTAAGTTAGGCTTGTATCAGTTTAAGGCTTTCTAGTGCTTTCCAGTAGGTTAGTTACAGGAAAGATGGGAAACAAGCGCAGATGTGGTCTTTTAAACCAGAAAGTTGAAAGAGATGTACAACTTCCTGAATGATCAATAAACTACAATTCCTGGGCCAAGAACCACTCCTCTTGTGGTAGACAGGCTACCTAGTACTTACCACTTCCACTGATAAGCTAGAAGGCTACACTCCAACATAAAGGCTTGGGGGGCTCAGAAGCTTACAAACAGTCCTGGATTCAGCAAATCTGTACCTGGACTAGACTAGTTACGGGAAAGGTGGGGAGCAAGCGCAAACACTGGCTTTAAAACCAGAAAGTTGAGAGAGATGGAAAAAACTGCCCAAACGGCAAATAAACTACAATTTCTGGGCCAGAACCACTCCTCTTGTGGTAGATAGGCTACCTAGTGCTTCCCACTCCCATTGATAAGCTCGAAGGCTTCCCTCCAACACAGAAAGGCTTGTGGGGCTCAGAAGCTTACCAACAGTCCTGAATACAGCAACTCTGTATCTGGACTAGGCTAGTAACAGGAAAGGTGGGAAACAGCGCAAGTGCGGCTTTTAAACCAAAAAGTTGAAAGAGATAGAAAAAACTGCCCAAATGGCCAGTAGCTACAGTTTCTGGGCCAGGAACCACTCTTCTTGTGGTAGACAGGCTACCTAATGCTTACCACTCCCACCGATAAGCTAGAAGGCTTCCCTCCAACACAGAAAGGTTTGGGGGGCTCAGAAGCTTACAAAGAGGCCTGGATACAGCAAATCTGTACCTGGACTAGACTAGTTACAAGAAAGGTGGGGAACAAGCGCAAATGCAGGATTTTAAGCCAGCAAGTTGAAAGAGATGGGAAACTGCCTAAATGGCCAATAAACTACAATTTATGGGCCAAAACCCACTCTTCCCATGGTAGATAGGCTACCTGATGCTTACCACTCCCACTGATAAGCTAGAAGGCTTCCCTCCAACACAGAAAGGTTTGTGGGGCTCAGAAGCTTACAAAGAGGCCTGGATACAGCAAATCTGTACCTGGACTAGACTAGTAACAGGAAAGGCAGGAAACAAGCACAAACACAGGCTTTTGAATCAGAAGGTTGAAAGAGATGGAAGAGCTTCCCAAACGGCCAATAAACTATAATTTCTGGGCCAGAAACCTCTCCTCCTGTGGTACATAGGCTACCTTGTGCTTATCACTCCCACTGATGAGCTAGAAGGCTTCCCTCCAACACAGAAAGGCTTGGGGGGCTCAGGAGCTTACAAACAGTCCTGGATACAGCAAGTCTGTATCTGGACTAGACAAGTTACAGGAAAGGCAGGAAACAAGCTAGGATTTTTTTTTTTTTACAGAAAAGCAGCTAAAACAGCAGTAAATACAATTCAAATGCAGTGCAGGCTAGCACACGTGTATCAATATTACGGCAAATACAATTTAATTAAATGCAATTAAATTAACAAATGACTAAAAAACAAGTGCAGAAGGCATTAAATTAGAAGTATTTAGAGCTCATCTTTCCAGTGCTTTTAACTTTAGCAAACATGCTATTGAAACATGTTCATTGAGTCCAGGCCAATTACTGGCATTCAAACACAGCTATAACTGGCCTGGACACAATGAATATATTTCAATAACATGTTTGCTCAAGTTAAAAGCACTGGAAAGATGAGCTCTAAATGCAGGGTTTATATTTTACATATTTTTACATAGGTTCATAGAGTCATAGGTGTGTACTAGGCCAACAACCCTGGAGCCTTTACAAACCTAGTCCATAGAAGTGCCCTGGCATCATGCCACCATTAGTTCCCAGTGCCTCTGTCAAGTAGAGCCACTGGAGTGATCCCCGTGGAGAACTTTCTATTTCCCATCCACTCATCAAGATTTTTCTTGAAAAGATCCAGTGAGGTGCTCTGCTTGACATGTATGGGAAGTCTATTCCAGAGCATGGGCGGTCTCTGGGTTATGAACCTGTCCCACTAGCATGCTCTACTGATTGTGGTAATGAAGTTGAGGTCACTGGAGCATGTGGTGTGGAGGGATTGGGATTTCCTTAGGTGTAACATTTCTAACAGGGATGGGTCAGACTTGGCTTTATAAGTCAAGCAGAGATCACCTCTTAATAGACGATATGAGAGAGAGAAAAGCTGGAGTTTTTTGAGTCTGTCCATGTAGAGCATGTGTTTAAGGCCTAGGATCCTCTTTGTGAGGTATGTTTGTGGCCTTTCCAGCTGTTGCAGGTGTTTAGTGATGTACATGCTAAATGGGGCATTATACCCGATTATTGGTCTAATGAGGGAAGATTAGAGGGAGACAATGACCTCTTTCTTCCTGGATGCAAAACCCTTAGTAATGAGATGTGCCACATAGAAGGACTTTCTGACCACATTGGCAATGTGATGGTTAAAAGCGATGTTGCTGTCAACCTGTGTTCCCAGATCTCCTTCTGTGTTCAGTGGACTACCATCAATGTGGTAATTCATGGGAACTGAGTTTTCCCAAAGGGGATGATGACACTTTTTTTGGCAGTAGCTTAAGGCCCTGGTTTCAATACCAGTCGTTGGTCTCGATGAGGCCCTTCTGTAGAATGTATGCATCACTTGGGGAGTTAATAATGGCTCCCAGCTTACAATTGTCAGCAAACCTGGTCAGCCGGAGTCCCTCTGTGTTGGCCTGGACATCTGAGATGTAGATGCCAAACAGGAGAGGACCCAGATCCAGTCCCTGTGAGACTCCACTCATGACTGGTCAGCAGTCTGACTTGGAGTCTGCTACTTTCACAGTGTGGGTTCTATCTGTGAGCCAGTTTGCAACCCACCTAGTGATATAGGGGTTGATGCCTAGTTTGGTGAGTCTATCAATAATTCCTGAGTGGGGAATGGTATCAAAGGCCTTGGCCAGATCAAGGTAGGCTGTATGAACTGCCTTGCCCTCATCCACAGCTCTGGTGACTGACTCAAAGAAGCCAACCAGGTTGAGCAGGCATGATCCAGAGTTTGAAAATTCCCTGTATCCTTGTTAATTAGGTCCATGATGATGCGCTCCATAGCCTTACATATCAGACTCTTCAGGCTAATGAGGCGATAATTCCCAGGGTAGATGCAAACAGAAGAGGACCCAGAACCAATCCCTGTGAGACTCCACTTATGACTAGTCAGCAGTCTGACTTGGAGTCTGCTACTTTCACAGTGTGGGTTCTATCTGTGAGCCAGTTTGCAACCCACCTAGTGATATAGGGGTTGATGCCTAGTTTGGTGAGTCAATCAATAATTCCTGAGTGGGGAATGGTATCAAAGGCCTTGGCCAGATCGAGGTAGGCTGTATGAACTGCCTTGCCCTCATCCACAGCTCTGGTGACTGACTCAAAGAAGCCAACCAGGTTGAGCAGGCATGATCCAGAGTTTGGAGATTCCCTGTATCCTTGTTAATTAGGTCCATGATGATGCACTCCATAGCCGTACATATCAGACTCTTCAGGCTAATGAGGCGATAATTCCCAAGGTCTGTAGTCACTCCCCCTTTATGGAGAGGATAAGTGTATCGGTGTGCCATTCTGTCGGGAGAAAGCCTGAGGTGAGGCTGTGACTGAACAGGGCACACAGGTGTGGTGCCAGTTCACTTTGTAGTTCATGTAGAACGCAGGCAGAGATATTGTCAGGCCCACCAAAGCTGTATTCTTGGCCTTGGACAATGCAGCTTTAACCTGTGCTGCAGTAATGCTGGGTGCCTGGCATTCTTCTAGTATTGTGACTGGTTCTTTAAGAGGGGAGAGATGGGTAAAGTTGGCACTGAATCTGTCTGCCAGTATGTTGGCAATATCTGTTGGCTCAGTATAGGAGGTACCATTGTGCAGTAATGCAGAGCAAATCTGGGTATTGCTGCGGAGATTCTTGATATAACTGTAGAAGGCTTTCTGGTTGTTTTTAGTGTCTGCCATAATTCTGCCTTCCTAGCTAGCTTTTGAGGTTTTGATGAGTGATCTCAACTTTTTGTTGAGGTTAATAAGGGAGTTTTTCCAGTACTGGGACTTTACCTTTTTCTGTAACAGTTTATTCTTTCTGTTGTAGAGTTTGTTAATGGCAGGGGACCACCAGATTGGCTTCCTTTTTTTTGTAGGAGAGCATATTGGTTCTGTTGGGTTTGGCTAGTTCCATGCATTTATGTACGTGTTTGTACAGTGCATTGGTGTATGATTCGGCGGTCATGCACCTATTTTCCATTTGCATGTGTGCTGTGAAGTTTGCCACCTCTGTTTTTAGGAGCCCAAAGTCAGCTTTGGAGATGTTTTTCATTTTGGATACTTTTGCTGGTGGTGTGGGTGAGATGTGGGTTTCTGTGGTAATTACAACACACAAATTCCACCTCACCAGGGGCAAAAATCACTAATAAAACAAACAAACAAAATAAATAAATAAATAAATAAAAAATTAAATTTTGCACATTTTTTTATTTTTTATTTTTGGTTTTATTCCGTGGTAATTAGTTTGTGGTCAGATCTAACCAGGGAGGAATTGACTATTGGTGTTGAGCAATGGTTGCCCATGTTAGTAATAACCAGGTCAAGGATGTTGCTTCCTCTAGTGGGGGTAAGAATGAGTTGGTCCAGCGCATTGGAATTAATGAATTCCAGGAAGCATTGGGCAAGTGTACTGGTGCATGAGTAGTTTTCTCAGTTAATGGAGGGGTAGTTGAAGTCACCCAGTATGTGAGTGTTGGGTTGGACCCTAATAGTTTCCAGGGTGCTTAGGAATGTGGAATGAGAGTCTTGGGACATGGTTGGGGATCTATAGCAGGCTACGACCTGAATCTCCTTCTTACCCACTGTTAGTTGTACCTGAAGTATCTCTGATGCATTATGCTTGGCTACTAGTCTAGAGGTGTGCATATCCTTTATGAATATGGAGACCACACCACCTTTGGAGCTTCAGTCCATTTTCTGGGGACGAAAGGTTCATAGGTTCATACCTAAAGGTGTGGAATGAGTTATAGCCTGGTAATGCAGGGGTGCTTCTTTAAACCAGGTCTTCATTACAGCACAAATGTCGATTTTATCCATTTTGAAGAGTACTTTGAGTGAGTGCATCCTGAGATTTAGACTTCTATCATTGAGCAGCATGACCCTCAGATTGCATTTATTCATAGCTGTTACAGTGGTAATGAACACCACCTAAAAAGGCACTAAAGGAGTGGCAAGAACCTTAGCAAGTATCCAGAAACCTAGGGGTGACAGATGCAGGCCATCTCTCGCAAAGCATCGAGGTTTGTCAATCATGTCATCCCAAGCAGACAGATATTGGATCCCCTTAGTATGACACCAGAAACTTAGCCAATTGTTGAAGTCAATCATTTTCTGTTTGTACTGCAATATCATTCTGGGTGACGGTAGGATGCTGCTCAGGGCTAGGGTCATACGTGCCTGTGCCACATAATCTGAGAGCTCCTCCATGTCTCTTTTCATGTAGTCCAGGTAAGTATGTCTCAGGTCATTCACACACACATGGACAATGACAGAGTCATACTTGTACTTGTTGTGGAGTGACCTGAGTGCATGTGTTATGTGTCAGATCCTGGCACCCGACAGACAGCTGACTTTTACCTTCTCCTTATTCAACCTAGTGAGTGGGACATCAGTGTGCCTTACTATCGAGCCACCTATAATTAGTGTATTGGGCAAGCTGTTTTGCCCTAGGGGCTTAGGTTGAGGGGCACACTGTGTAGGTGAGCTATGTGTCTTGTGATTTGTGCTGTGTTGTGGTGGTCAAGTGCGTTTCTGATTTGAAAGTCTCTGCTGTTTAGGTAGATTTCTATTGGAAGGTGGGTGTGTGGTTTGTATTTTTATGTGAGAGCTGTGATAGTGGGTGTTCTGGAGGGTTATGTTTTCCATGTGGTGTGGTGCAGGTGTTGACTTTCTCCTCCTGACGAGCTATTCCGATCTTGGCTGGAAGAGTGCATGCCTTCTAGTTTGGATGTATAAGTGCATCTTCATTTTTCTGATTTTATAGGCAATGCTTTTTATACTATTTTATATATATATATATATATATATATATATATATATATATATATATATATTTATATATTTTTTTTTTTTTTCTTGTTTGCAAATTTTGTCAAGTGACTTAACTCAGTGCAACACACTGTGTATTTCTTTGTGGTGTGTCCTTTAAGATGTTGCTTCATTTCCTGGGGGGTTGGCGGTATTGTGATTGAAGACAAAAGTTACAAATTGTGTGTGTACTTCCAGCAATGTTTATCTGATGAAGTTCATGTATTTTTGTGAATGCAAGTGCTTCTCTCTCATAGTTTTAAACAAGTTTTTATTTCAAAACGTTTCTAAATTAAAGTTATTCTGTATTTTACCTGCAGCAGTTTGTTTCCTTGGGCCTTATATTTGTGTTTTAATCTGTGTTCCTGGTTAACAAATGCTTGTTTGTCCACTTTTTGAAATGTCTGCTAATGAATGTTCATCTTTAATGGAGCTAAACAACAAATCATTACTGATGGAAACATTTAATGCATGAATTTCTTTTTCTAAAATAACCATTTGTTCATTATTTGCCTTTGTTATGATGGTCAGCATTTCAAGGCATGTTCTGTTGAACAGGTTGATGATTTCCTTGTAGAACTGATTGTTAGGCTGAATGCCAAAAAGGAAATTTAATAATTCTTAGTACTTTAGGAACAATCTTTCCCTATATATGTTATTTTAAACATGTACTGTCTACTTGGAGCACTCTAAATTTAAATACTATTTTCTCAAATTTTTGTAATTGAGTTAAAATATTGTCCCTTACTGTGTTAATTTGGTGCCCAAACTGAAAATTCTGTCTGAGCCGGCCATCATTGTTTACATATGTTTTTAACAAACATAGCCCCATAAACTATTATGTTTTGTAACATTTTTAGCAACAAACAGGCTTTTAGGTCGTACTGTTTTAATTTTATGTATAAGCAATGCCTTTAATGTATTTAAATTAACTTTTTTTTTTTTTTTTTTTTTACATTTAAGGCTTATACCTTTAAAAATCTTTGGAGGACATTCACACAGTATCAGCTGATTTTTTTGTTATGTGACTCATTCTTATAAAGAGAAAGTGACAGATTGTAACAAGAGTTTCTGATGAAGTCGTTTTTAAAGATGTTATAAGATGTAAGCAGTGAACTAGATTTTTACTGGTATTTGCAATACCAATATATGCAGTGTGACTGAAGGATACAATCTGGAGCATAGTGAAAATAATCAGTAACCTGGTGAGATCCGACCATGAAGTTTATATGGATATCATGATAAGTGATACTACTGAGTATTATTAGCATGAGAAATACCTTTCATTTAAAAAAAAATCTGCTTACATTTTTAGTATTTTTGTTTCCCTTTAGTTATATAAATTTCCGTGAAAAACTGAAAAAAGATTCCATTTACACACACAAATACACACACACACACACACATATATATATATATATATATATATATATATATATATATATGTGTGTGTATATTTTTGGATCTGTGCTAGAATGTCAAATGTCCGTAACATCTATGTTCATAAGTTCCAGCCAAAAACATTGAAATGGCACAATATCGAATTGCAGAACAACAAACTTTAGATTGAAAATGCAGTGTTGTGCAGGAAGTATCGCTCTCTGCACCCACCCCCTACAACCCCTGCTACTTACATATACTAACTCCAGAATCACACTACAGCTGAGACCCGGTAAAACCCCAATCCCAGCTCTGTACCACAATCTTGTACAAATGTACATCAAGACTGTGCAATATTGTAAGGTTTGATGTACTATCACTTTGATATTTATTTATTTATTTATTTGCATTTGTTTAACCAGGATAGTCCATTGGGCCCAAAGAACCCATTTTCAATGGAGTCACGGGGAGAAAAGCTCCACATACAGATTACACAAGGATGAGGATATACATATACATTACATTTGAGTTAAACTTTGTACAATGCATGTGATTAAACATGTAGAGAGAGCTAAAAAAACACAGGTTATAGGGGCTATGCTCTATTTTTGAGGAGAGTCAGTTCGTATGCTGGTAGCCAAAGAGTAATGCTACCTGGGATTTTGAGTGACAGAAGAGAAAAGTAGTAGTGTAAAGAGTAGATTATGAGGGGTGAGATCAGTATACTGGTAGCTCAAGAGTAGTGCTACCTGGGGTATAGAGTGAATGAAGAGAAAGAGTAGTAGAGCAAAGAGTAGGTTATGAGGGGTGAGAGCAGGAGCATGCCCATGTGGAGGTTAGATAGGAGTGGAGTGATTTTTAAAGGATGGGAGGCTTGTAATGGTACGAATGGAGGGAGGAAGGGAGTTCCATAAGCGTGCTAGTGAGAAGCACAGGAGGTTTTGTCCAGGAGGGTGGAGGGGTCTGTGAATTTCTATGAGGTTTTGATTGTTTGATCTTAGATGTCTTTGTGTGTGGTGCATTTTCAAGGTAGAAGAGAGTGAGGGGCAGAGGGATGGCTGGAAAATCAGTTTATGAGCATATGTGAGTTGGGTGTAGGAGAGGCAGTTGGGTAGTTCTAACCAGTTCAGTTTGTGGAGTGGTTCACAATGGTGGGTTGATGATTTGTTGCAAGTGGCGAATTTGGCAATTTTCTTGTAACAAGAGGATAGTTTGTTTTTGAGGGAGGATTGTAGGTTAGAAAGAAGAGGTGCCCCATAGAGAAGGGAGGGTAGGAGAAATGTTGTAGAGAGAGTAATCTTAGTAGCTGAGCTGAGGAATCGATTGTGATGGTAGAGCATGCCACGTTTTTGGTGGGTTTTCTTTATGTTTTGTAGTAGATGGGAATTGAATTTAAGCTTGTCATCAATTTGAACTCCTAATAGTTTGGTTTCTGATACAAGCTCAAGGGGGATGTTATTTTGGCTGGAGATGGAGAATGATTTATGATCAATGTTAGTGGTTTTTGAAGGAGTAAATATCATGAGTTTGGTTTTAGCAGCATTAAGAGCTAGATGGTTGTCTTTCATCCACTTTTCAGTGGTGGAGAAGGCTTCCTGGGTTAGCTTTAAAAGAGTTGGGATAGATGAGGCAGTGCAGATGATTGTGGAATCATCTGCATATTGTATAATGTTCGCCTGAGGGATAGCGTGGAAAAAGTCATTGATGAAAATATTAAAGAGAAGGGGGCCCAGATGGAACACCTGTAGGGGTATTCAGAAAAGAGGAGGTAGCTTTTTTTCCACTTGACTGCTTGTTGTCTATTGGAGAGATAGCTGTTAAACCAGTTGAGTGAAGAGAGAGAAAGGTTTAGATTAGATAGCTTAGTAAGAAGTAAGTTATGGGAGATAGTATCAAAGGCCTTCGAAAGATCAAGAAGAATGGTAGATACAATGAGCCCAGAATCTCTAGCTTTATTCACAGTTTCAAGGAAGGATAGGAGGGCTGTCATAGTACTATGATGGGGTCTGAATCTGTGTTGGGTAGTGGTTAGTAGATTGTTGTCCAAGAGATGGGGAAGGAGTTGAAGGTGGATACATTTCTCAAGGACTTTAGAAATGGGTGAGAGGATGGCTATGGGACAGAAATTGGAGATGTGAGTATTATTTCCTCCTTTGTGTAGAGGGATGATGTAAGCTTTTTTCCAGGTTTCGGGAACTAAACCTTCTTGGATAGAGCGATTGATGAGGATACTGATAGGGAGGGCAATGGCATCAGCAGTTATACTGAGGTAGCATGAGGGAATGTTGTCAGGGGCATTGGTACATGGTTTTAGTTTCTGTAGGAGTTTTCTTATAGTAGAAGTAGAAGTAGGTTTAATCAAAAATGGAGGGAGTTGGGATGGGGATGAATGAGAGAAAAGAGTTGGAGGGGGAGATTGGTTGTGAGTAGAGGGGGTAGAGGTTGGATTATTAAGTGGAAAAGAAGAAGTAAGTTTAGAAATGGAGTCTATGAAGAAAGAATTGAATTGGGTAGCAAGATCCGTGTTTTGTATATTTGGGCTGGGGTTTGGGTTTTCTATAGTGCCAGGTTTTAAGAGTGAAGTTATACCTGTCCAGAATTTTTGTGGGTTTGTTTTATGATTGTTTTGAAGTTGGATAAAGTAGTTTTGGCGGTCTTTTGAGATAAGCTTTTTTACTGAGTTACGAATAGTTTTGTATTTATTGAGGTTAGATGTGGAATTGTTTTGCTTGTATTGTGCTCATGTTTTATCTCTAAGTCGCATGGTAGTAAGTGTATTTTTTGTTAACCAGGGGGTGGTTTTCCTTTTTATTCTTTTGGTTATTAAGGGAGCATGATTATTTAGGATGTCTAGGAAGATAGTATTGAAGTGAGTTACTGCATTTTCAAGTGGTAGGGTTTTTAAGGGAATCCAGTTAATAGATTTAAGGGAGCTGGAGAAAGCTTCAGGGTTAAAGTTTTATGGCATCTGGTAGTTATGTAGTTATGACTAACTTGTAAGGGAGTTGGTAGACGTCTAGTGAAGATGGGAAGATGATCACTGAGGGGGTCAGGAAGGGTTCCACTGTCAGTGTAGTTATGGGGATGGGAGACTAGAATCCAGTCTAAGATATTGCCATTTGAGAAGTCTTTGGATGGTCTAGTTATTGAGCTGATTAGTTGAGAATAGTTGTAAAGGTTGATGTTGAGGGGGTGTGTAGGTGACTGTATAGAAGACCAATTAATATTGGTATCTCCCATGATTATAGTTTCATTACAGATGTTAGTTGATAGCCAGGAGAGGATGTTTTCAGGTATTGTGATATTATCTCTAGGGGGAATGTAGAGAGAGGCTATATATATAAATTTGTGTTTATTCAGCTGGAGATGAGCTAATATTAGTTCTGCATTAGAGAACTGGGGAATGACTTTGTTATAAGGTGTTAAGCATAGGGAAGAGGAATAGAGTAGAGCTACTCCACCACCCTTTTTGTGGGTTCTGTCTGATCTAATGATTGAGTAGTTTGGTGGTAATATTTCAGCATTCTTTATATGGGGTTTTAGCCAGGTTTCAGAAATGGCTAGGATGTCAGGTTTGTTATGGAGTACCCATGCATGAAGGTTAGGGATTTTGTTCACTAGGCTTTGTGCGTTAAGAGATGTAAATAGGATAGATTTAGAATTTGAGGAGGAGTGGTTTGGACCTGGGTTAGGGTGTATATCACCGGATAAAAGTAATGCAGTAAGAAGTTGAGTTAGGTAGTAGAGGTATTTGGGTTGTTTTGTTTGAGTGGAGTAAGTAGAAAGGTTAGAGGGAGATATGGAGAATGGAGAGGGTGTAATGGTTTTATGAAGAAGGATTAGTCTGTAGTGAAAACATAGGTTGTTGCTGAGGGGATAAAGGTTAGGAGAGATTTGGTTATTATAGTAGGATTTTGATGTGTGGAGGTGAAATGTTGTGTGTAAGTGAGTAGAGTGGTCGATGAGAGTAGGTTGGGTAAGAAAGTAAATATATGTTTTCCGATCAGTGTTATATTCAACATTCTAATACAGATCCATATATAGTCTTCATTGAATCATCAGTATAAATCTCCATTCAATATGTTAGAAACAAACCATCAAAGGTGTGATTAAAAGTATATGACTGCAAGCAAGACAAAGGCTCACAGCCCTCTGCAGCTGTAAATGCACTTACTGCAAGATTACAAAAGAGTGGGGAAAATGACAATTCGAAAGCACAAATCCGCATAAACCCTCTTGCTAGTACTACACGCATGGACCATAGGAACAATGGTCAAACTCAAATTACCAGCACCACAGTTGAAAATATATATTGCAATAAACTGAAGCCAATGGCACAGTCAAAAGTGATTTATTTTTTCCTTATACAGCTCTTAGCAAGTGGAATTGTGGGCAAGTGAAAGGTAGTTCAGTTCTGGTAATAACTTCTACTTTTTTCTGTATGATTTCCTCACATATGTGTGGCTTGTTTCCACAGAAAATTTTAACTGTGGTGCTAGTGATTTGGATGTGGAAATGACAAATTCCCTTATCCCACTATCACCTAATCTTGGCAAGACATGCCATTCAAGTTCAACTTGCTGGTGTTAAATCCCCAATCACTGCCATTACTAGCTCTGCAGTGGCAGTGATTTATTTTTTCAGCAGAAAGAAGAAAATCATGACAAAAATTAGGAAGTGCAGCACCCAGCAGGATAAAAGTGCTCTTATACAACTAAACAAACAACTTAGAGGAAAATTAAGTCTACCAAAGCCACATATGAGATAGATCTGGCTACCCACAAGGCATTCTTTAGCTAAGTTCACCTCAAAGGCAATACACAATTGTGTGCAGAGCTCATTGTTAATCTAACAAACTACACTGATCCAGAAGATTTAGCAAACCAACTGGTAGAAAAAGTCAGCTATAACTTTACCCCCTGCCCCAACCTCCCTCAGGAAATGCCATCAAATACAACTTTCCCAACTAGCACTAGACAGCAGGTCTTAAATGCTCCCTCTAATGGCAAAAACACTATATCGATGTATCCCAACAATATCCCTGGCTACCTTCTAAACAGCATAAAACATGGTCTATCAGGACCTTTGGAATCTCTATTTAATTGTAGCCTCCAAACAGGCTTCATACATCATGAATGGATAATAGCAAGCAATATTCTTCTGCACAAAAGTGGGCCATCTACAGACCTTGTAAACTAGAGACCCATAAGTCTCACTAGTCTCATTTGTAAAAACAGTGTAAAGAATTATTTTGGAAATTTTCAATAATGACAAAGGAAACTTACAGACACTGAACCCAGCCCAGTTTGGTTTCATCAAAGGTAGGTCATGCCTGATTGGCTTGGTGGACTTCTTTGATAAGGTCATCAAGGCAATGAATGGTAGAATGGTTCACACTGCTTATCTTGACTTGGCCAAGGCATTTTACATGATACCCCACTCAGGTATTGTTCACAAACTCATGAGTTTAGGTCCAAACTCCTATGTCACTCAATGGATAACCAGCTGGCTCACAGACAGGTCTCAAGAAGTTGGAATCAGGGATTCTACCTCTACAAAGAGGCCAGTTACCAGTGGAATCCCACAGAGATGACTCTTGGGATTGCTTTTTTCTCATGTAGTTCTCTGAATTCAAGGCTAGTGTAAAGGGCCTCGGCTTTGCCTGACCAAATGTACAAACAATTGCAAATTAGGAGCAATCATAGAATTCCCCACTGACATTAATGTTTTCTAAGAAAGGCTGATGCAGACAATAATGGGTGCCAGAGACATGGACTAAAACTAAATGTCAAGAAATGCATAACAGTATCCTTTGGGAAGTTATCCACCCCTGGTAACTGCCATATTGAAAACTGTGATGCCCGTGCCCTGACCCAGCAAACAAGAAGCCTCAGTCCTAACCATTAACACCAAAGAGGGCATCTTATATATGAGGAAAGGATAACAAATACACACAGTAAAGTGCAATTTCCCTTAAGAGCACACAGAGATCACAGTCAGTCCAGGGCTGGTCGCTCCCTTGCTCCCCAGATCTCCAATAAGACTCCCCACTGGCACAGCTATAGGGTCCAGATCTCAGACTAGCTGGGCAAGCTAAAATCTCCAGCACCCTCTCTGTCCAACCAGTGCTTTGTGTCCCTGCCCAAGTTGCTAACACACACACCCACACACACACACTTTGCGATAAGAGTTTATACAACCACACAGACACTCCTGGGGAAGGCTGGCACAGGTTCTTTAACCGTGCCCCTTTTATCCAGACTATACGGTAGTACCACTTGCAACCACCCAGCTAATATTTATCAGCTACTCACAAGCCTTTAAAAGGGTCTCTAATTATTACTGTGCAATATTATCCAACTGGTAGATGTGACTAAACAGTCTCAAGGCTTATTAGAGTGACTTGGTACAGGATTCTTATATACATGCAATGTACTCTAGAGCTTAACTTATCTCTAAACAAACCAGCTACAGTTAAAAGGTTATAAAATATTTAATAATAAATAATTAAAACCACAACACAATACTTTCTACTACACAGACAGTGCTAGTCAAGAGTTCAGAGATCACACAGAAATACTTAAATAAATCAGTAGTACAGTTCTGACATAACAGAAAAACACTTTATTTATTTTTTTTATTTATTTTACATTTGTTAACCGGGCTGGTCTAACTGGATACATATCCGTTTTCAGTAGAGGCCCGAGGAGAAAAGCTCCAATACACAATAGAAGTACATATTTAAATTGCAAGATTCAAAGTATTGTTACAACAAGAGAATACAGCTTACATATGCAGGAATGAAAATTTACATAGATGTTATATAAGACTAAAGGACAGACAGGAAATTATACACAGAACATTGATTTCGTTAAAGATACTGAAAAATAGACTGAAATCAGAGATTTTCCTTATTACTAAAAGGAAAGAGAAATTTTAGAGATCTGCAATTAGGAAAATGGGCTAGGGAAGTGGACCTAGAAGTAAAGAGATATGTAGTTAGTCAGGTTCTCGACATGGGCATGTCCATTGTGTGGAGAGATATTCTTTAAGGTTAGCTTTGAAATGATAGAGAAGAAGTAAGTCTAAGGTTGTTTGGCAGGGAGTTCCACTGCTTGCCAATGGAATTTGCATAAAGGGCGTCCCCACCTGAGTTTTGCTTTAATGGTTAGGATCTGGATGCTGTTTGATGATCAGAGACTATTGAGGTTAGTATATGGAGTTAGAATTTTGCACAGTGAGGAGTTCTATCAGGATGGTTGATAATTTTATAAGCTTCAAGGAGTTGGCTAAGTTTGAGGAGATTTGGCAGTTCCAACCAGCCAAGTCTTCAGATTAAACACTGATGGGTTCGATAAGGGAACCTGTAATAAATCTGGCAATGTGGTTATAGGCAAGAGAGCATGTTAAGTTCACATTTATTGAGAAAAGAGAGGATCGGGAAGCATAGAGGAGGGAAGAGAGGAGATGGCAATAGTTAATTTGGTAGTGGGAGTTAGGAAGTTTTAATTCTGTACATAGATCCTAGTTTTTGTTAACAGACTTTACTGTTTGGGTAATGTGTATGTCAAATTTGAGCTTATGATCAATAGTGACACCTAGCAGTTTGGTACTGGTGACAGGGGTTATGAGGGTCCCATTAGTGGATTTAATATGAAAGGTTGTGTTGTTAGTGTTTGGGAGTTCTTTACCTAGAGGTGAGAAGACGTTGGGGAAGAAAAGTAATAGTTTGGTTTTAGATGGGTTAAGTAGAAGTTTTAAGTCAGTGAACCATTTTTCAACTAGTGCAAAACAATGTTGTGTGGTCATTTGGAGATTCGAGAGGGAGACGTTGGAGCAGATTAAGGTGGAGTCATCGGCGTATTGTATACAGGTGGATTTAGGGATGATTGATTGAAGGTCATTTATGAAGATGGAAAACAGAAGTGGACCCAGTATTGAGCCCTGAGGAACTGCCTTTTAGTCTAATCTTTATAATTCCAAGCTAATCTAAAAGAAAACGCAAGTCTAAGATAACTTACTTAAGACAACAGGCAGAGTGCTGAGTACTCGGGAGGCCCAGGGACTGTTGGACTCTTGAATCACCCCTAGTTCCAACATCTCCTGTACCTCTTCCCTCAGAGTATGTCTGACTCTCTCAAGCACTCTAGAAGGGGCCTGTCTAATAGGCCTTTAGGGTCCTGTATCCACCTAGTGCTGCACCAGGTGCATGCACCCTGGTTTCCCAGTGAACATGTCTCCAAATTTCTGCAACTCTGCTCGGATTTCTCGAACCTGGGAAGGAGATAGCTGCTGGGACATTGCTACCCCTTCCACTGAGGTGTCAGCCCGAGCCTCACTTAGGAGGTCAGTCCCCAGATCTCCCTCAGACTTTTCCTGCAATCCACTGCAAATGTACAGCACAAGGGCCTCCCTGTCATGGTAAGGTTTCATCATGTTAACATGGTACAATCTGTGTGCCTGCCTTCTGCCTAGCAGTTCCACCATGTAGTTAACATCACTTACCTTTCTTACCACCTTGTAGGGTCCCTCCCAAGCTGCTTGCAGCTTGTTGTGTCTGACAGGAATGAGAAACATTACCTGCTGACCCACCGCATACTTTCTAGCTCGAGTATATATAAGGTTTATAGTGCCTGAATATTTGAACTGTATCTTAGTGAAATTGGTACACCTTGTTTGCTGTAGCATATACTAGATCCAGGCCTGCTGAATCTAGCTTTGTTTATATGCTTGTTGTTTGTTTGCTTGTTATTTCCCTGGAATGCTAATTCCACCTAATACGCGGCTTCTCAGCACTTCTGTGGATCACTAGTGATATCTGCATTGCTTACTGTACTTATTTCCTTGTTTCACTTGAAAGAAAGTTACTGTTTGTCGTTTTTGCATTTAAGTTACCAAGTTACCTGGCACTTGCTCACTAAAGCAATTATATAAGTCAGCACTAAAAATTAAAAGCACTACAGCCTCACTCCCCACTGGCCCTGGTTTTCAATTATTAAGGGATTCCCAATATTATTCTAGCATGTCCAAAGGTCAGTTGGCAATCTCCTCTCTGGTCCAGCTGGTGAATCTGGGAATCTTGAGGCAATGTTACAACTGCCTCATGTACACAGACAACCCTCTCCTCCTCCCAACAAATTCCAACACATGTGAGAGATGCAACCATATAACCAAACTGGAGGCTAAGCTCTCTCAACTCAGTACTGGCATAACCAGTCAGGAGGAGAAGGAAACCACACTCACTACAATTCCAGTCTCACAAAGACCTACCACAACAGCAAACCAAACACAATCACACAAAAACATACTCGGAGGCTCTAAATAAAGATCTGCCAAAGCAGCAGAGACCTCCAAAGCAGACACCCAAGCAGCCGCTACCCCAAAACAAAACACGTGCAACACATATCTCACAAAGCCAGTGTGCCGAGCAGTCACAGCCCTTAAGACTAAGCAACACACCTGATACACTTGTAATAGGTGACTCTATCGTCAGGCACACTGACATCCCGCTCACCAGGCTGAACAAGGAGAGGGTCATGGTGAGCAGCCTGTCGGGCGCTAGGATCCGCCACATAACACAAGCACTCAGGTCACTCCAAGGCAAGTACAAATATGACTCAGTCATTGTCCATGCTGGTGTGAATGACCTGAGACGTACCTCCCTGGACTACATGAAAAGAGACATAAAGGAGCTCTCTGAGCATGTAGCCCAGGCTGGTATGACCCTGACCTTGAGTAGCATCTTACCCTCACCAAGAATGATGCCACAATATGAAGACAAGATGATCAATTTCAACAATTGGCTTAAGTACTGGTGTCATTCAAAGGGGATCCAATGCCTGTCAGCTTGGGATGATATGCTCGACAAGCCACGATGCTTCGCTAGGGATGGCTTGCACCTGTCACCCCTGGGCTTTCGGATATTGGCAAAGGCTCTTGCTACCCCCATAGTGCCTTTTTTAGGCAAAGCTCAAAAGACAAACCCACCTCCATAGGTATCACAAGGGATAAGAAACTAAGAGTAATGCTACTGAACGCCAGAAGTCTAAACCTCAAGATGCACACACTCAAAACTCTCCTTAACATGGAGAACATTGATATCTGTGCAGTAACAGAAACCTGGTTCAGGGCTGCCGAGAGCACCCCAGCACTACCAGGTTATACCTCATACCATGTTTTTTGGCCCCAAAACTTGGACCGAACCACAAAACGAGGTGGGAGTATCGATATTCATCAAAGATACCCACACCTCCAGGTTGGTGGCAAAGTACGAAGCATCAGAGACTATCCATGTGCAACTAACAGTGGGTAAAACTGCCTTCCAGTTTATAGCCTGCTACAGACCACCCTCTCAAACCCAGGAACCCCACTCGGCCTTCCTGAGAACACTGGAAAATATGAAGGTCTCTCCAAACACCATTATATTGGGCGACTTCAACTACCCAAACATAGACTGGGAGCATTACTCTAGCTCCAACACCCTAGCCCAAAGGTTCCTTTAATTTATAAACTCAAATGCTATGGAACAACTTGTTACCACTCCCACAAGAGGGGAAAACATACTAGACCTGATCATCACCAACATGGGGACTCTATGCTCCAGACCGGAAGTGTATCCCTCACTGGTAATATCAGACCATAAACTAATCTCACTGGATATTCACATCCCGACCCCACCCCCTGCCCAGAAAACAACAGTGAAAAACTTCTCTAAAGCAAATTTCACACACCTCAAAACTGAGGTGGAATCCTTCAAAGCCCCCGGGCCTGTGGAAAATACAGCCCAGACCGCAGAATCCTTTATAAACGCATTTTATGAACACCTTCAGGAATGCATGGATCATGCGATCCCAAATAAAACCAAGACCCAATCCTCCAAAGGCAGACGTCCTGTCTGGTGGACCCCAGCCATAAACAAACTATACAATAGAAGGAGGAAGCTACTAAATGATAGAGCAAAATCCCAAAAAGGGAAGGCATCACTGATCAGTATTAGCAAAAAACTACGGGCACACATAAAATTGTCTAAGGCCAGCTTCGAGAGAAAAATTGCACAGGACACTAAGGATAATCACAAGGCTTTCTTTAATTATGTTAGGAATCTGGGTGGTAATTCCCAGATATGCTCAGAATTAGTCCAAAATGACAAAAAATACACCGAACCCACAGACATTGCCAACATCCTAGCTGACAGGTTCAGTGCAAACTTCTCCCCACCAAAGGGCAAATATCTATCCCAGCAGAGTGCTGCCCCCCTGACATCTCAGATGCTCAGGTAAGAGCCCCCTCTCCAAAGCAAAAAACACAGCATCAATGGGACCAGACGGTGTCCCAGGCTGCGTCCTACATGAACTCCAAGAAGAGCTAAACCCAAGCATAAAACTACTGTTCAATCACAGCCTTACTACAGGATATGTGCCCAAAGAGTGGCGTACAGCAACAGTGGTCCCTCTCCATAAAGGTGGTGCCTCAACGGATCCGGGAAACTATCGCCCCATAAGCCTGACTAGCTTGGTCTGCAAAGCTAGGGAAATGATCATCATGGACCTCATAAATAAAGATATTGGGGACCTACAAACACTGGATCCTACCCAGTTCGGCTTTGTTAAGGGCAGATCCTGCCTCTTAAACCTGGTTGATTTCTTTGAAACAGTCACCAAGGCCATTGACGAGGGGAAGGTGGTCCACACAGCCTACCTGGACCTCGCAAAAGCCTTCTATACAATACCCCACTCGGGCATTATAGATAAGCTCACCAGCTTAAATATAAACCCCTATGTCACTAGATGGATTGCAAATTGGCTCAAGGACAGAACCCACATGGTTAGAATTGCTGGAGCCATGTCAGACTCCAAACCAGTTACAAGTGGTGTCCCACAAGGCTCAGTCCTGGGACCTCTCTTGTTCGGTATATATTTCTCGGAGGTACAGGCCAACATGGAAGGACTGTGACTGACCAAGTTCGCAGATGACTGCAAACTGGGTGCCATAATCAACTCTCCAGCCGACACAAGCATCCTCCAAAAGGGCCTCATAGAAACAGACAACTGGTGCCAGTGCCATGGCCTCAAGCTAAATGCCAAAAAGTGTATAGTCATCCCCTTTGGCAAAAACAAAGTGCCCACAAATTACCACATAGGTGGTAATCCATTAAGTACAGAAGAAGTAATTAGGGACCTGGGGACCCAAGTTGATAGCAATCTCTCATTTGACAACCACGTGGCCAAAGTGGTTAGAAAAACATTTTATATAGCCCACCTAATCATGAAGGGATTCACATCTAGATCAGGGGATGTCATCGTGCCTCTTTACTCATCCCTCATCAGGCCCATAATTGAGTACAATGCCCCTTTTGGGATGTACCTTACCAGACACCTGCAGCAACTGGAAAGACCCCAAAAGTACCTCACCAAGAGGATCAAAGGGCTCAAACAGATGCCATATGCTGCCCGGTTAAAGAAACTCCAGCTCTACTCAGTGGCATATACCGCCTGTTCAGAGGCGATCTGTGCCTGATGTATAAAGCCATGTCCAACCTGGAATTAATGGACATGCTGCCCCTCAGAAAATCCAAATCCCATCGAGCTACGCTCGAGAGACTTGAACTTCAGCACTGAAATAAATAGGACATGCTGGAGGGACAGATTCATAACCCAGAGGCTCCCTTCACTCTGGAATAAAATCCCAGTCCAGGTTAGGCAGAGTCCCTCATTGACTCTCTTCAAGAGGAATCTTGATGAGTGGATGGGAGATCGTAGGTTTACCCCGGGTATCACTTCTGTGTCACTGTTAGACAGAGGCACAGTATACTAACCTCGAAAAAGGGCATAGCAAAATAAATTTAAAATGGGTGGCGAAAGCCAAACACATTCTGGCTAGGCTTATAAATGCTGTAGGGCAGATAGCCTAGTATGAACCTATGAACCTATGAACCTATGAGTATTCCAGTCATACCACACCTTTTTCTGTTGTTGGGTTTCTGCCAGTTTCTCCTGGGCCAAGCCCATGAGTTTCCTGAGCCTCGTCCTGAGGTTTAGGACGTATGCCAGACTCCTTGTGAGACTCACACTCACCTTCCCACTCATTGTGAATTAATTCTAGAAGTCCCCTCACCCTATGCCTATACAGCAACTCAAAGGGTGAAACACCTGTGGATTCCTGGGGAACCTCTCTAAAGCAAACAACAGATGGGGCAAATATTTGTCTCACTCCCTCTTAAACTGATCTGCAAATGCCTGTATCATGGACTTGATTGTAGAGTTTAACCTCTCAAAAATACCATTAGTCTGGGTATGGTAGGGGGTGGTATTCATGTGCTTCACCCCATAGGATTTCCACAGACAAGCGAGCTGGTCTGACATGAAATTGGCACTTCTGTCAGTCAGTATTTCTTTTGGGAAACCTACCCTGCTGAAAATCTCTAACAAAGCATTTGTAACCTTCTCTGTCTCAATGGAGGACAAAGCCACTGCCTCATGGTATCGTGTAGCATAATCCACTACCACTAGATATACTTTTTCCCTGTGGAACTTGGGGTACTCAGAGGACCCACAATATCCATAGCTACCCTCTGAAATGGTTCCTCAATCACAGGCAAAGGCATCAAAGGTGCTCTCATCTTGTCTCCTGCCTTGCCTACCTTTTGGCAATGCTCACAGGTCCTGCAGTACCCTGTTACATCTCTGGTAATTCCAGGCCAATAGAAGTTCAGCATAATACACCTCTTTGTACATTTTAGGCCCATATGACCTGCAAAGGGAATATCATGGGCTATGGCCAAAAGCGCAAGATGGTAGGCTCTAGGCACTACCAACTGCTGTACTCTTTCACCTTCTAGCACTCTCTCAGGTGTCCACTCTCTGTATAGTAACCCTCTGTCCCAGTATACAGATTCCCCCTTTCCTTGAGAATCAGGTGCCTCCCTAGCTACCTGCCTCAGGCCTTGCAAAGTAGGGACTGAGAGTTGAGCCTGTCTCAACTCTCTCCTTGTAACCCTTCCCAGCTCACCTTCCACAGGAAGTCTGGCATACTCTGACAGTGGTACCTCACTGTCAGTCTGGGTACTACTACTCACCTCTATCTTTGCAGTCACTCTGTCCAAGGGAACATCAGTACCCACAAGCAGTTGTGGCTCACATTCAGTCTCACTGCTACTGCATAGCTTCCTCCCTGAAGTAACCACCTCACCAGTTTTGGCTGCAAATATGCAGTCTGTCTGGGTCTCCCCCAGGCTACCAGACCAACATGCTTGTCTCCTAGCCTGACTGAGTGTAACTGCATAAGTACATGGTATTGCCTCATCCAAATCCTTCCCTCTCAGGACATCTGCAGGATGGTAGTTTAGTACCCCTGTTGTCTCAAGACAACCTACTAATGGCATTTTGTCTTTCCCACTTACTGGCTCCCTCACCTTGGGTTCCAAACCTTGCCTCCACAGACACCTGTATGCCACATGGCACCACTGGTTGCATTCAAAACATTTAGCCCTAGCTCCTGGGTGTGTACCTGGACTAGTGGCTTCCCCTGCTACTGGCAGATTCTGTTGTGGCAGTCTGTGCTACCCACCATGGGTTCCTTTAGACCCATGAGCAGTACTGTGGGTCCCCTTCCTGTGCAGTGCTGCCCTGCTTGCCAGGTATAGGTCTCCCTTCTTCCCCAACTCATCTGAAATAGCACATTGTCTATCAGCTAACCAGATCCTCATGTCCTCAGGTAAAGTACTAAGGGCTTGTTCCCTCACCAAAAGGTCTGCCAGCCCTTCAGAAATGGTGACCTGACATCCACTCACCCACCTATGGAAATAAGTGCTCAACTCAGCAACATATTCACACACACTTTCATCTGCCTTGTGTTTATGCTCACAAAAGTTTTTCCTATATGTTTCAAGTGTTAGCTTTAACAGTTCTAAAAGACATATTTTACAGCATTATAATTAAAACATGCAACATCAGACATTTTGGAAAGAACAGTTACAGCTTTATCATGGAGTAAAGGGGTCAGAAACCATACCCAGAGCCCTTGGTCAGCTTCATACTGTCTACACACCCCCTCAAACAGATGAATGAAACTATCAAAATTATCCCCCTCTTTAAACTGCGGAAGAAATTTACTGACCTTTTGTGCTTCTGGGGTCCAGTTACTCCCTTCCCCCATTACCTCCATGACTCTGGTGAAGAGTCAGCATCTCCTTCTCATCCTGCTTCTGCCTCTCTTGTTCCTCAGCTTGCAGACATAACCGTTTCTCATTCTCCTCAGCCTGCAAATATTGCAGTCTCTCATTTGCTTCTAATTCACATGCCTGGCCTCCAACTCAAGTCTCTTTGCTCCAACTGTATTTTTATGTCCACTGCAGAAAGGTTGAGTTGTTCATTCTCCAAGGGAATTATATCTCCACTGCCAGTCTGATTGTCCTCCTGGTTGCTGTTTTCTGATGCAGCTGTAACCAAGGCTGCAATCAGGGCAGCCTTAGTCAGGTTTCCATGCACCAGTCCCCTAGCCTGGCACATCTCCACTAGTTGGCTCCTTGACAGCTTTCCATACTCCTCGGCTGACATGCTGCCTGCTCACCCTGACTAACTAAGCTAACAAAAGAACTAAAACAATTGTGATCTGAACTCTGAGTATTCTCTGTGTGGCTGTTTTAGAGTACAAAACATCTTCAAAGCTCACTGTACACAAGCTACAGGATTCACTCTACCCACACCACTACAAGCCAGTTAGTATTTGCCAACTAATTAATATGTGATGTGGATATCCCACCACTGCCACCAATTAATATGTGACACCCGTGCCCTGGTCCAGCATTCAAGGAGCCTCAATCCTCACCACTAACACCAGAGAGGGCGTCTCATATATGAGGAAAGGATAACAAATACACACAGTAAAGTGCAATTTCCCTTAAGAGCACACAGAGATCACAGTCAGTCCGGGGCTGGTTGCTCCCTTGCTCCCCAGGTCCCCAGTAAGACTCTCCACTAGCACAGCTATTGGCTCCAGATCTCAGCCTATCTGGGCAAGCTAAAATCTTCAGTACTCTCTCTGTCCAACTAGTGCTTCGTGTCCCTGCCCAAGTAGCTGACACTCACACACACACTTTGCAATAAGAGTTTATACAACCACACAGGCACTCCTGGAGAATGCTAGCACAGGTTCTCTAGCTGTGCCTGTTTTACCCAGACTATATGGTAGTACCACTTGCCACCACCCAGCTAATATTTATCAGCTACTCAAAGGACTTAAAAGGGTGTCCAATTATCACTGTGCAATATTATTATCCAATTGGTAGATGTGACTAAACAGTCTCAAGGCTTATTAGAGTGACTTTGTACAGGATCCTTATATACATGCAATGTACTCTAGAACTTAACTTATCTCTACACAAACCAGCCACAATTAAAAGGTTTTAAAATATTTAATAATAAATAATTAAAACCACAAGACAATACTTTATACTACACAGACAGTGCTAGTCAAGAGTTCAGAGATCACACAGAAATACTTAAATAAATCCGTAGTACAGTTCTGACATCACAGAAAAAACAATTAAGTCTCATCTTTATAGTTCCAAGCTAATCTAAAAGAAAACGCAAGTCTAAGATAACTTACTTAAGACAACAGGCAGAGTGTTGAGTTGGATGTTCAGACAAAAATGCTTAATGCCTTCTGGTTCTCTCTGTTTAAATTGCAACTGCAGTTCTGATAATATATTACATCATTTCACACTTTCCTGGTTTTCCCAAGCTGACAGAAACTGCATTTACACTCTTTTACACTTAGAACAATAAAGGACATTCCACATGTAAATTCCGGTCATTAACTTTAGCCTTAAAACAATAAGCAGGAAGCCTTCATCTAGCCCAGCTGGAGCCGAATTTAGATCAAAGGTTCACGACTTGCAGTAGAGAGCACAGTTGCCATGTTTTTGTAATAGCATTTTTTCATTTAAGACAACAAGCCTGTGATTGACATTCATATTTACAAATGATAGAATTATGTATAAAATTCTATCTGGCTCGGCTGGCAGCCTTCACCCTTCTCCACCAGTCTTCACAACAACACAGTAGTCAAAGACTTGAGGACATATATAGACAGTAATGTGGTGTATGACCATCCATGGCTATTACAATTAGGAAATTATTCAACGTTGCACAACTTAAGAAACAAAGGTATGGCATCTAGGTCCAAGTAGGTCATTATTCCATTGCATTTGGTACTCATCAGACCTATCGCTGAGTACAATGCCCATTTAGGTATGGACCGAAGCAGACACATCCAACAACTGCAATGTGCACAGAGATTCCTTAGTAAAAGAATACAGGGTATAAATAAAATGTCATATGTAGATCACCTCAAAGCCCTATCCCTGTATTTTGTCTCCTACAGACTGTTGAGGGGATATCTAAGCCTGGCATGCAAGGCATCTTCGGACCCCAGTCTGTTGGACCTTCTGCATATCCATAAAATATGCAACACCAGAGTTATCAGTTCTAAACCTATTCCCTCTGGTACAGCTCTTTTTGAGTGTGTGCAGTTAACCCTCAGTAGGTGTGGCTTGAGCCTTTAAAATGAAGTTATCACCTTACAGTTCAAATAAATATTCATATCTTTGTAACCATGTTACTAGTAAACTGCAAATGGCAAACTATCTGGGATAAATTAGTCTTTATTTTGGTGGCATTCATGGAGTTTGATGATTTAAACTGAATTTTATAAGCCAAAATAAAGACAGTGAATATTAATTTTGTAATTTTGTATAAACAGCTTATGGTATCTGAGTAACTATTCAAGCAAGACATACTTTCAGCAGGATTTTCTTCATACAGCTGTGAGCTTTCATATGTTTCATATGGGCTATGCAGTTCTGTCTGTGTTATATGAATGTTGCTATATTTAGAGAAATATGAAAATTATTACAATACAAATAAACACTACACATACTATTTATTATCTTTTTAGCTGCATTAGACAGAGGTCAAATATCAATATAATTGTGTTTGCCATCATAAATACATTAAGATGAAATCTGCTGATACCTTGTACATAACATGGTTTTTGAATTATTACTGCAAATATGAAAAAGCAATATTTGACACCTAGCAAATTTGCATTTGAAGCTTCTGACATTTTTTCTTGTGCAAATAGTTTTCTTTACTCTTAATTTCTCTCTTAATTTTTTTATATATCTTTTGTCTGAAATTCTGGACTTAATGCATAATAGCAACAATACATAATGTCTTTCTTATCATCAGTGGTACAATCTATCATCTCTATGGCTCTTTTTTGGGCTGACAGTTTTTGTGTTATTTGTGGACTACTACTTCCTTCTGCAACAGGGAGACCATCCTTTTTACTTCTACTGAACTAATCTTCTGTTCTACCTTCTTCCTTTGTGATCTATTTTTTGTATTGTAAAATTTTCCATTCTGTTTGTAATATAATATGTTCTAGAAGTATTCATATAACTGTGTTTTCATGTAAACTCAATGTATTTTACAAAATGTCATTTTTTTTTACATTAAATGTACTTGCCTAACATGTGGAGCTTTTCTCCTCATGCATTTGCTGAAAAGTAGGATAAACCCTAATTGGAACTTCCCAGTAAACACAGGGAAATAAATAAATAATAAATAAATACACTCTTCAGGTGGTCAGTAAAGATTATTTGGAGAATTTTAAGTAGCACCTAATATTGTCATAAATGCTTTTTGATTGCGGAGCAGCCTCAATTGTTGCTTTCTAATGAATGTTTCCTTGTGGCCTTTTTGCTTTCAATTCTTAGGCTGATATAACAAAGTCTTGAGTCATAGAAATTAATTTTTTTCCTACAGGCTCAAACTTTTGCCTATCATTTTAAGACTGTCCACATAAATAGAGGTCTTGCTACAAAGCAGAATACATAAAATCCAAATTTTTTAATGTAAATCTAAAATCCAAATGTGAGGCTGTACATGAACCAAAGTAATTCCAAAGATAAAATAAATAAAACACAATCAGCAAAATCCAACTGGAACAAAAACAGACAAGAGGTTTTGGCTTTGCTAGCCTTCTTTAGAGCCTGATATTTTATTATTTATTTATTTATTTATTTATTTATTTATTTATTGATTTATATTTGTTGACCGGGAGTATCCGACTGGACGTAGGTCCATTTTCAGTGGAGGCCCAGGGAGAAAAGCTCCACAGTTAAAATAAACAGACAGTAGTTACATTGGATTACATAGCGATTAACAATTTACATAGCAATTACTTACAACATATTTACAGATGAAGAACATAGTACATCAGTAGAGAACTAGAATCTTTATCTGTGAAGTACATAACAGACATTAACAAATGTTGCAAGAAAAAGTTCCTGCTGTATAATAAGTACTGGCTTATGAACATCTGAGCTTGCTATAATCAAGGTAGTTAGTGGAGTGGAAAGAAAGGTAGTGGTTGGATGGGGTGGGTGATATTAGAGTGGGAGTTGCAAGGGCATAGCCAGCATGTTTTTAGGTGCGCTTTTAGTAAGGTTTTGAAGTGGGTGCTAAGGTAGTTAGTGGAGTGGAAAGAAAGGTAGTGGTTGAATGGGGTGGGTGATATTAGAATGGGAGTTGCAAGGGCATAGCCAGGTAGTGGTTGGATGGGGTGGGTGATATTAGAGTGGGAGTTGCAAGGGCATAGCCAGCATGTTTTTAGGTGCGCTTTTATGATGGTATGGAGGTAATTGTGGGTGGGAGGGAGTTCCATAATTTGGCAATGGTGCAAGAGAATAGTGCTTCACCAGCAGAGTTATTGGCTTTAGTGATCTGCAAGTGATTTTTGTTGCTGGATCTTAGTGGTCTGGTGGTGCGATAGGGCTGGAGTAGATTCTGGAGGGATGGGACATTTAGTGGATGGTTTACTAGTTTGTGGGCGAGTGAGAGTTGATACCACTGAAGGAGGTGAGGGAGTTCAAGCCAGCCCAGTTCAGCAAGTGAGAGACAGTAGTGACTATGGTAGGATGCCCCTGTGGCGAATTTGGCGATTTTGTTGTAGCAGGTCTCTAGCTTGTTTAGATCGCATTGCCTTAGGTTGGTATATATTGGAGAGGCATAAAGTAGGGTGGAGATAAGGTGGGAATTTGCTATTGAAATCTTTGCTGCTTTGGTGAGAAGTTGCTTATTTCTGTATAGCGCTCCTAGTTTTTTGTGGACCTTTTTATGGTCATGAATATGTGAATGTCAAATTTTAGTTTATTGTCTATTTCCACTCCTAGCAATTTGGTGTGTTCAGTTGGGTATATAGTGGTGTTGTCTTTTGCTGTGATGTTAAAGTGAGAGTTGTTTTGAGTATGTTTGGTGGGTTGGAAGATGAGTAGTTTAGTTTTGTTTGGGTTGAGTATTAATTGGTCATTGGATAACCAAGTTTCAACAGAGGAAAAGGCTTCCTGTGTGACTTTTTGCAGTTTGGGTAGGGACTGGGCTGAGCAGATGATGGTTGAGTCATCTGCGTATTGTATGAGTGTGCCATGTTTGGTGGTAGAGGCTAGATTATTGGTGAAAACAGAGAAGAGGAGGGGTCCAAGGATGGATCCTTGGGGAACCCCTATGGAGACAGGTAGTTGAGGAGATATGTCATTCTGCCATACAATGGATTCCTCAAAAGATATTTAAAGAACTAACCACCAATAGGAGACAATTCCATCTCATTTATCTCTGCCTTCTCAATGCTGGTTTTAAAGGAACCAAACCATTAAGCCTAGGTTTTTTATTGGCTTGTAAGTTAGCTATCCATCGCATTTCCAAATACTCAGTGCAGTTATTCATATCCCCACCCTCTTAAGCTTTCTGCAGCTAATTGTATTACCATAAAATGAAATCTGTGTGTTGAATTCACTTTAACATGCTGTGCTAATGCTTTATGTCTATTTAACAGATGTATATCTCTTAGGTGGTGAAGTATTCTAGCAAACTTATATCTCTTAGGTGGTGGAGCATTTTTTCTTTAAATGCTTTATTGGTTTTACCAAAGTAAAAGTGAGTGCACTGCTCACAGTTTGCTAAGTAAACAAGATTGTAACTAGTACAATCAGCATGGAACTCAAAAGTATAAGTTCTATTAGTAATCGGATATTTGAAGGAACCAGTGTTGTTAATATAACCACATGTCTTGCACTTTCTGCAGGGATATGTTTCCCGTCATGTAGTGCAGTCTTTGGAGTTCTTTAAAGGGATAGCATCATACAAAAGTCTCTTCAAGTCCTTTTTATATTTAAAACAAAAACTGGGATAGTTGGCAACTATCCTGTTAATATTGGGGTCAGCTGTTAATATTTTCCAGTCGTCTCTGATGCTTGACATATTTCTTTAACATCATTGCCAATAGTATGTCTAGGATGGAGGCCAAAGTAAAAGTGGTGCAACTAATGCTGGCAAAAATGCTGTGCCAATATCTGGACTAAAAGAGGTGATGGAGGTTGTATTAGAAGAAGGGTAGGTGGTGAGACGAGAGGGTAGGTAGGTAATCAGAAGGAACAGGAGTAGCAGGATAGCACTAAATGAGGGTGAGAAAAGGGTTTTGTGAATAATACACTGGCGGTAAAAATTAGTTTGAAGAGTAAGGGAACTGTGTTTAGGAAATACATGCAAAATAAAATACACAGCAAGTCCCGAAAGAAAATGCCTTATGCTAGTCCCAAACTTTTTCTTTGACAGATACCTGCAATACATATAAAGCATTGCTAGAAAATATTCATTCCTTGCCACTGTTTGACTCTGTTTAAAGGGTTAATCTTCTTTACATCTGATGTTTTCTGATGAGTGCTGCATTTCCTTATGGATGGGTATTGTTTGCATTGCTGCCATCCTACATTGTAAAGCCAAAAAGCCTACCCCTTACACCAGATTATGCTGCTTTCCACTTATTCTGATTTATTTACAATGGATTATGCTGTTTTCTACTCATTCTGACTTATTTACACCGGATTATGCTGTGTTCCACTCATTCTGACTTATTTATACCGGATTATGCTGCCTTCCTTTCGTTCTGACTTATTTATACAGGATTATATTGCCTTCCACTCATTATGACTTATTTACACAGGGTTATGCTGCCTTCTACTCATTCTGATTTATTTACACCAGATTATGCTGCTTTCCACTCATTCTGATTTATTGACAATGGATTATGCTGTTTTCCACTGATTCTGACTTATTTATACCAGATCATGCTATGTTCCACTCATTCTGATTTATTTCTACCGGATTATGCTGCTTTCCACTCATTCTGATTTATTTATACCGGATTATGATGCCTTCCTTTTGTTCTGACTTATTTATACAGGATTATATTGCCTTCCACTCATTATGATTTATTTACACAGGGTTATGATGCCTTCTACTCATTCTGACTTATTTACACTGGATTATGCTGCTTTCCACTCATTCTGATTTATTTACACCAGATTATGCTGCTTTCCACTCATTCTGATTTATTGACAATGGATTATGCTGTTTTCCACTGATTCTGAATTATTTAAACCAGATTATGCTATGTTCCTCTCATTCTGATTTATTTATACCGGATTATGCTGCTTTTCACTCATTCTGATTTATTTGGACAGGATTATGCTGTCTTCCACTCATTCTGTTTTATTTACACAGGGTTATGGCTGCCTTCCACTCATTCTGAGTTATTTACACAGGTTTATGCTGCCTTCCACTCATTCTGATTTATTTACACAGGGTTATGCTGTCTTCCACTCATTCTTACTTATTTACAATGGGTTATGCTGCCATCCACTCATTCTGATTTATTTACACTGGATTATGCTATGTTCCACACATTCTGATTTATTTATACCGGATTATGCTGCTTTCCACTCATTCTCACTTATTTACACAGGATTATGCTGCCTTCCACTCATTCTGACTTATTTACACTGGATTATGCTATGTTCCACGCATTCTGATTTATTTATTTATACCGGATTATGCTGCTTGCCACTCATTCTGATTTATTTACACAGGATTATGTTGCCCTCCGCTCCATCTGATTTATTTACACAGGATTATGCTGTCTTCCACTCATTCTGACTTTTCAGACAGCAGTCATCTGAGCTGTAGCACAAGCCCTTTCAGTTCAGTTTCCCAATCTGATCACTTTTATGCAATGTTTTGGTCTGTTGAACTTTTACTGATTCAGCAGCTAAAGTGGTTTGAAATTAATCGTTATATATTTTTAAAACATTTTGCTAGAAGGTGAGGTAATTTTCCTTTAGAGGAGGTTATACATGGTTATAACTAGAAAACTGCATTGAGTTATGGTTTCATTGTAATATTATGACAGTTTTAAATATTTAATCCTTTTTATTGTGACTAAATGTATTTTGTTACCCTATTGTTAATGTACATCTATCACTCAGTAAATCAACAATTCTCCAGTTTCACTGCAGCATATTAAGTGAACCAGAGACGTAAAAAATACAAACACTTTATCTTCTGCTCACTACATATGGCTTTGCTGTACAGTGATAGCAAAATTTTAAAAAGTAAAAAAAAAATCAGCTAACAAAAGTAACTGCAACAGCAGTTGCAAATAGTTGCTTTCCTCTCACTAAGGGTGGTTTAAAAGGTTGAATTTAGCAAGCTGGAAATGTAATCATTTCAAGTGAGGAAGACAGAATGTTAAAAACAACAGAACATAAGCCTGGAGGCATGGAATAGAAGCTGCTGTAGTGGTCCAGTGAGCAAGATAAACATGAGTACAACTGTACAGAAAGGAAACCTCACAATTACTGCAGCAAAATCTTAGCTGTCATTAGAAAAGTACAACACATTGCATGGCCTTCAGCTGTTTTGTTAATGAATCAGCTAGCAAGCATTATTTCTTGAAAACAGAGACAAGTTACTGGAATAAAATGTGAATGTGTTAGTGTGTGTGTGGGTGTGTGTGTGTGTGTGTGTGTGTGTGTGTGTGTGTGTGTGTGTGTATGTATGGTACAGAAAAATGTGTGCAAGTTAACATTACTGTGTAGGCCTTCCAACACACATTATCAGAACAAGTATAAAACCATAATGTCAGATTTTATCAGCTGACTATAATCCTCAGATATTTACTAGAAAATAAAATGTGCTTGACTAACAAAATGAGGCAAAATCAAAGATGGCATCCTGTATCACTGTTGCAGTATTCTTCACTGTAGGGATCTACTGCCAAGGATACCCCAATGTTCAGCCAGTATACCAAAACGTTTACATCCTATATGTGTTGTACATCACATGAATGCTCCTCATTTAGGATGTAGGGCATAAAGGCGACATACAGATGCAGTTACCAAGAAGTTCTTTACCGCCAGTCCAAACACTATCATTGCTCATTGGGCTGAATGCCCTTCCACTGTGCTGAATACTTAGCCATCAGATAAATGCTCTGTCAGGGTTTTTTTTCTTTTGTCTTGTTCTTGTTTGGTTACCTAGAGTTTATGTCATTCAAGAAGGGAAAATGTCAGTGTGGGAGGCAGATTCCCCACAAGGATCATCATGAACACTATCTTTTTTGTCTGGGTGCTTCTCACAACCCTAAGTCCTGTGGCATTTGTAAAATGTTTATGCCTAAGACTCTTATCAGTCAGTTGTCTTCCCTGGCCATCTATTTCAAGAACCAAAGGCTTAAACTGTTAGCCCAAGATAGCATGGTGGAATCTTTTAACCCAGAGGTACTGAAGGCCAAGAAGTCTCAGCTGGATTTTTTGGCTGCCCAGCCTTCACCAGACATTTCCCTAGGAGCAGGTGATAGTTTTATAGGCCATCCAGTGTCACTATTGGATTCCTGTGCCATGATGCCTTCAGAGGCCAGCATGGGTCATTCCTTATATATATATATAAATATATATATATATATAAATATATATATATATACTCTGGGGTTTTGTAGGCATCTGCTCCAGACATTGAGTGACAATGAAGGTTGTTCATTCCAGTGGTCCCTAGTGGGATTCCATAGATTCTGGTCAGAGAAGAGGTTCCAGATACTCTTACTGAATCTCATCAAGGGTCATAAGAATGATTGTTAAGGCTGACATCCCTTCCAAGAAAAAGCAGAAGACTACACTTATTTTTGTATGCCCTAAGGATCCTCAAAGGGAATGACAGGAGGTTACTCAGAGCCTGTTTAATGCCTTAATGGCCCTGAAGCACTTGGACTTCTTCTCCTTCCATACAGGCTAGGGAAACAATTCCTCAGATGTGAATTCAGAGTCTGATGAGGGACTCTTGTTCTGTTCTTTCCAGATGCTTTTACGTTTGGCTTATAGTTCTGATAAAGAAGAATCTGTAAATCCTGAGTCTCCTTTTGTGGAATTGTCTTTTGGAGGCACTATAGCTATAATGATGGAATACTTTAAGTAGGATACTTCTCAAGTGTTTGATATCCAGAAAAGGTATGAGCTGCTTCTGGTAGACTGCTAAACCTTCTGCAGTACCTCCTGTGTTAGCTGCTATGTTAGACGTGTTTATAGCTGCTTCTAAGTCTCCTGATTCTCAGTGGCATCCTGTGTGGCATCGGCTGCTTTGGCTCCCTACAGAAAAGTGCACTATTTGTCTTATTTTTCATCAGAAACAACAGGAAAAGAAAAACAGATCTAAGAGCAAGAAATTAAGATATAATTAACTACAATGCCGAGAATCTTCTGGAAATCCGATCTCATAACTCACTTTGCTGCATGCTTGATGAACTGCTAGCAGAGAGGCCTGTAAACTTAAACACACTCCAGGAACTCTTGCAGCTTGGAGTCTTACTGCAACACAGTAAAAACTGCAGAAACCTGCCTAACCTGTCTAACTGTTTGACAATCAGATATGGGAAGCATATTAATAGGAAAAGATATGGAAGATCAAGAAAGAGAGGTTCTAGAGCAGGAATTAAAGGCCAGACTGAAAAGAAATCCGCACAGGCCTGCACTTCCTTCCATGCTGCTGGCAAATGTACTGGAGAGCAAGATTGGATCGATCTTTTCACACAATCTAAGGTGAGAAATAGTTGTTTACTTGTGCTCACAGAGACCTGGCTGAACTCCAAAATAAATGATAGTACAATATATGTGGAGCGGATGTCATTATTTTGTGCTGACAAAAATCAGTCTCTTTTTGGTAAATCTTGTGGAGGTGGTGTTTGTGTATATATCAACAACAATTGGTGTACAAACTGTGAAATAATCACCTCTCACTGTTCAGAGAATATTGAGTTAATGTCACTAAAATGCAGACCCTTCTACTTGCTTAGGGAATTCAATGGAGTGAGCATAACAGTTGGTTACATCCCCCTCAAGTGCTAATACTAATGTGGCATTGAACATTCTATATGTGTCAATGAATGACCTCCAGAATAAGAACCCTGCGTTTGCCCATATAATTGCAGGTGAGTTCATTCAAGCTGACTTGAAAACCGTATTACTCCATTACCATCAACATGTGAACTTTGCAACAAGAGGGGAGACCTCTCTGGATAAGGTGTACACAAATGTAAAACTGGTCTACAGAGCAGTACCTTATCCACAACTGGGCAGCTCAGACCATCTGGCCACCATGCTGTCTCCTGCATACACACCACTGCTGAAAAGGAGCAAACCTACAAACAAACAAGTAAGGATATGGCCTGAGGGAGCAGTCTTGGCACTACAGGACTGCTTTGAATGTACAGACTGGTCATTGTTTAGAGAGGCAGCAGTAAAGAACCAACATATTGACCTGGAGGAGTATACAGAATCTGTAATGGCCTTTATTTCAAAGTGTGTTGATGATGTAACAGTCATCAAATGTATCACCATGTATGCTAATCAGAAACACTGGCTATCTGGGTGGCATAATCTATGGAACCTTGCTGGCTAGGCTTATGTAGGCCCTTGGGCCAATAGCCTAGTACCTACCCATGAACCTATAAGAGGACCTATGGACGTAAAATTCAGGGACAGTTTTCTGACCAAAGGGACTCCAGCCATCTCAGGCAAGGCATACAAGCCATAACCAACTACAGGCCTGCATCTTCCCCATGTGAAGACAACACAGAATTTCTGAACAAACTAAACACCTACTTCAGCAGATGTGATATGGACAACAACACTGTGCCAAATAAGCCCCCTGTCAAACAGGGTGAGGAGGTGCTATGTCTAAGAACATCTGATGTGCTGAGGACCTTGAGGTGAGTAAACCTAAGAAAAGCAGTTGGTCCTGATAAAATTATGGGAAGAGTTCTAAGAGACTGTCATAACCAAACTGTACTAATAGATATATTCAACATATCCCTGCAACTAGCCATTGTAGCCAGTTACTTCAAAAATATGACAATCATTCCCTTACCCAAGAAATCCCAACTAACAAGCCTAAATGTTTACTGGCCAGTTGCTCTTACATCAACTGCAATGAAGTGTTTTGAGTGGTTGAACAAGAACCATATCTGTTTAAGCATACCTACAACACTGGATACATTACAGTTTGCTTATAGATCTTTCCATTGCTTGGCTGATGCAATAGCTGTAGCACTTCATGAATCCTTGGCACATCTAGAGAACAAGAATTGCTATGACAGAATGTAGATCATTGATTTTAGTTTTGCCTTTAACACTGCCATCCCCCAGACTTTGATAGTGAAGCTCATCAACAGACCCCAAAAAGTATAAGTGGGAAATAACAATTCAATCAGTATTTCACTGATCACCGGTGTCCCTCAGGGCTGTGTCCTGAGTCCTCTGCTGTTCACTTTGTTGACGCATGACTGCATGGCCAAGCACGAATCCAACAAAATCATCAAGCTTGCAGATGATACCACTGTCATAGGTCTTTTCAGAAATGGTGAGGAAACAGCCAGGGATGAAGTGGAGCATCTGATAGGCTGGTGGAATTGCAACAATCTGGCCTTAAATGTAAGCAAGACCAAAGAATTAATAGTGGACTTCAGAAGGACTCAAGAGATACAACAACCTCTGGAAATGAAGGGGGCAGTAATGGAAAGAGTCAAAAACACCAAGTTTCTGGGGGTGCAGATCCCAAATGACCTATCCTGGTTGACTCATATTAGCCACATAGTAAAGAAGGCACAACAACGTTTGTACTTCCTACGGAAACTAAGGAAGGCAAACCTGTCTCAGTCAATCTGCAAAGCTTTTACAAGGGGACCATCGAGAGTATCCTCTCAAATAACATTGTAGTTTGGTATGGTAACTGCAAAACATCTGACTGCAAGGCTCTGCTGAGGGTAGTGAGGACAGCAGAAAACGTCACTAGTTCCTCGCTTCCATCCATGGATGATCTGCACGAGATTCAGTGTGTGGGAAGGGCTAGGAAGATAATTGCTGATCCCACTCACCCTGCCCATGGCATGTACTTCCACCTATCCTCAGGCAGACAGTATCGCAGCCTACACTGCAAAACATCTAAACTGAACAAGAGCTTCTTCCCTTTGTCCATAAGGCTGCTGAACTTGAATGCTAAGTGTGACAGTGAATATCAGATCAATATGCCACTTGCTGAGAAGTATCAGATTGCCTCAATAACTGGTACATTTAGCCTGATTTCTCATGCCATTACTTCCTGAATGTTCAATAGTCAGGAGTTAGCACTCCATACATGTGCAATATGAACATCAGAATATATCATACTACAACTGATGAGGTAAAATATTCTAAGCAATCATAATGTCAAGTCATAGTTTTTGCAATACCTACTAGTATAATATTGTCTAATGTCTTCCTGTCCAATTGTGTTAATTTATTGTGTTGTTAATATTTTAATTATTACTGTATGTGCAGTAGTCTTACTGTCATTCAAAGTATGTGTTTCATTATGTCCTGCACAGAGACCACAGCAACATCGTTTTGTTCAGCTTACACTGCTATGTATATCTGATCGACAATAAAGTTTACTTTGACTTTGAGCTTGTCAAAGAAACCTGACAGGTTCTATAAGGTTCCTGAGGACTATCAATTCAAGCACCCTGCTGCTGACACTATAGTAGGACAGTGTAGAGAATTGTTAAGTAGGTTTATTCTGCTTCCACTTTTGCCTTTCGGGCCATCAATTATCAGCCTCACATGACCAGATATGCTTTGGCCTTTATTGCTGAAGTTTGTCAGGTTCTTTCCAACCTCCCTGATTCCAAGGCAAAGTCTTCTGCTCTTTCTGTTTTGGGCTGTACCTGTCAGATGGCTCATCACTCTATTAAGTGTAGCAATGATGCTGCTGAGGCCTCTTACCAAGCTGTTGCCTTTGGGTCTGTCATAAGACACTATTCTTGGCTTCATTTACAGTGATTACCTGAAGACATTAAGGCCCAGTTACTGGATGCTCCTTTGGATAAAAAAAAACTTTCTTTGGGAATTCTGCTGCTTATATGTTTAAGACTCTTCAAGAAAAAGGCAAGGCTTGCACGACCTTAAACATTTTTTTGTGTTTCCTATCCCTAAATTTCAGAAGAATTATCCTACTAGGCCTGCTTTTGTTCACAGGCAGCCTCATCAGGCCACTAAATGCAGGAAGCATGGTGGGAGAGTCTTCTCGGGCTTCTGTGACCCAGAAACTTCCTTTATCTGACAAGCCTGCTTCTGTTTGACATCTCATCCCCCTCCACCCCTTGGCCAGCTTCCCTTGTCACTTCAGCTCTCCCTCTGTCATCTAAACTGGTATTTCATCACCTTGGATTCTGGGGTTTTATCTATCATTCATGTTCATGGAGTGGAAGTTTCTCGCTCCTTTTTCATGACTTCCCTAACCTCCCGTGGAACAAATTCCTCATTTCTTAAAGGTCCTCAGGCCCTGTGGAGTAGTAGGAAAGGGATTCTACTCCAGGATGTTCCTAGTTCCTCAAAAGGAGGGCACATGGAGATCTAGTCTGGATCTCTCCTTGCTCAAGACCTTTCTCAAGGTTCCTTCTTTTCAGATGCTCAGTCTTCAAACCCTGTTTCCTCTTTTAATATCCCAGGATTTTCTGTTGTCCTTGGATCTGAAGGATGCTTACCTTCTTATTCTTATTCACCCACTTTTCAGGAAGTTTTTACATTTCTCTGTTTCTTTCTCTCATTTTCAGTTTTCTTCTTTGCCCTTTGACCTCTCTACTGCCCAAGTGTATTCACAAAATGCCTATTTCCCATAATTTGCAGGCCTTAAGGCATTCAGATTTTTTCTTAACTAACTAGATGATCTTTTGCTTTGATCACCTTCTGTCAGTTGCCTGCTCAGGATCTGGAGTTCACAGTATCTCTCCCTCAAAGTCTGGGATTCACTATCAATTTCCAAAATTCTGTCCTGACTCCCTCTCAGGACCATATGTATCTGGGTTGCAGGATTCAGACAGTGCCAGTGTTGGCATCTCTTCCACTTCCAAAAGTTCTGCCTTGACAGCTTTCTTTCATTCTCTTCTTCATCTGCCTGCTCTTCCAGCCAGCCAGTTTCTTCGAGCCTTGGGATTCATGGCCTCCTCTATTCCAATGCTCCCTCTTGCCAGACTGCACATGTGGAAGCTTCAATGGTGCCTCAAATCAGTTTGGATTCAGCATTGCCACCCTCTGGATTTCAGAGTGCCTCTTCTTCCTTGTCTTAGACAGGAAGAGTGGTGGATTCAGCAACTTGCCCTCAACCCAGGTCTGCCATTTCAGACACTGGTTCCTTCTCAAGAACTGTTCACCACTTCAGATATGGGGTGGGAGGGTGGGGCTTCCTGTGGTCATCTGAAAGTTTAAGGTCTCTGACACTCCATCAGAAGTCAGACCATATCAACATCTAGGAGATGAGAGCTCTGGTTCTGGACCCTCTGTCTTTTCATCCCATAGTCTTTCCAGGCCCTCTGAATGTTTACACAAACAACACCACAGTGATGTGGTATGTTAACAAGCAGTGAGGCACAAAGTCTTACCTTGTCTGCAGGCAGGTTCTTCAGGCCTGAGACCTGGCTCTCAGTTATCAGGCAGTATATATTCCTTCAGAGCACAATCAAGTGGCAAACTCTTTGAGCAGGTCCAAACACAGGCTCATAAACGGATGCTTCACGGAGATGTGCTTCAAGACATAGTTCATTGGTGGGGTATTCTTTAGGTACATTTTTTGTTTCCTGCTGAACAGGCAGCTCCATCTATTCTGTTCCAGAGTACCATGCCATCTGGCATGGTAAATGGATGCCCTTTCATTTCATTGGAAGGGAATGTTTTTCTGTGCCTTCCCTCCCCTTCCCCTGCTTCCAAGAGTCCTGCAGAAGATTCAGCTGGATTCCCAATAGATCTTGCTAGTGACTCCCTTATGGCCAGGACAGCACTGGTTCCCCCCTCTTAATGCATCTGGCCATGGGTAATCAACACAAGTTACCTCACTGTTTGGACCTCCTCACACAGGACAAGGGGATCACTCATCCATTCTCAGTTGTCCACTCTTCAACTGACACTGTGGGAGATAGGGTTTTGATCCTCTTTTCTGAGGACATGCTCAGAGATTTTCAGGAGTCAAGAAAATCTGCAATCAGAAAGTCTTATATCTCCAAATGGAAGGGTTTCTGTCTAGTGCCATGCACATAACCAGGACACTTTTTCAGTGGCAGTCCCTTTGGTTCTCTCTTATTTGTGTGAGTTGCTCCAGTCTGGTTTGACCTATTCTTCTGTAAAGATGCATTTGTCAGCCATTTTTGCCTGTTTGCCCTTGAATCCTCCTTTGACTTCTTATTTTGAGGCCAAACTCTTTTTAAAGACATCCTGCAACTTAGGTCTCAGAGAAAGCCCATTCCTCCTCCTTAGGACCTTAATTTTGTTTTAGGAAAATTGACCCAGACTCCTTTCAGCTTCTATGTAGAATTGGACCTAGAAGTCTGTCTTATTTCTAGCCCTTTCTTCTGATCAGACGGTTTCTGAGCTTCAGGTCCTGATGGCCATCCGTCCTTTTTTGGTTTTTCACAGGGACAGGGTGTCTCTTCATACTAATCCTTCTTTTATGCCCAAGGTAGTTAATGAGTTGTCTTTTAATCAGGCAGTACAACCCACCTCTTTTTTCCCTCTCTTTCGGCTGTTTCTAAACAAACCATCCCCTCCTGGCTACATAAGGCCATTTCTTTTTGTTATTCTTTTCATGGCAAATGTCTGTCTACTTCCATTAGGGCTCACTCCACTAAGGCTGCTGTCTTGTCTTATGATTTCTTCAAGGGGTTGGATACCAATTCAATCCCTGAGGCTGCTACTTGGTCTTCAGTGGACACCTTTTCCAAGCATTATAAACAGGATATGGTTTCTAGTGTTAGAACAGGCTTTGCTAGATCTATTCTGCATGGGTTTGTTGAGGGCTCTAGTCAGCCTTCCACCTCCAAATCTTTTTGTTTAGCTTTTGTACTCCGCCTAAGGTGAATAATACTGCAACAGTGATATAGAAGGACATATTACAGCTGTGTAAAGTCTTACCATAACAGTTGATGTCCCTCTTTTCACTTTTGCAGTATTCGCCCCTTCTCTCCACCTCCCTTTTTTCTCTTGGACTTTGTTTTCTGTTTCCATCCTGGCTGAAGGCCTTCCTTTTCCATCTGCATTTTCTCCTTTAGGATGTGCATAGCATCTTTGGTCCTATGGAGACTATTCTCTACTGGGGCAATTCGGTTTTGGGTAACTGCATCCATATGTCAACTTCATGCTCTATGTCCTGAACAGGGAGCATAAGTGTGACATATGGTGCATACAAGATCTTAAGGCTTTGGTATACTGACCGGACACTGGGCTATCCTTGGCAGGAGATCCCTACAATGAACAATACTGCCACACTGAAAAGAAGGACACCTAACTGTACTTTCAGCAAAATTGTGGACAATTGAGATGCATGGAGGTTTGCAATGCCTTGCACTGTATTGTGATTCTGTCTGTCGGTGTGCCTCTGCATACGTGTGAGTGTGTGTGTGTGTGTGTGTGTGTGTGTGTGTGTGTGTGTGTGTATATGTGTGTGTGTGTGTGAGTGTGTATGTGTGTCTATTAGTATTAAATACTTACATAACTTATATTTTGCATGTTAAATATTTCCTTCAGGAACAATTACATTTGCTACAGCAACTCTGAAACTTTAGGTGGAACTATTTTACATCAAAATTAAAAAAAAATGTATATGCTAATAAAAACAAATATGAAACAATTTAAAAGATAGCCTATAATCTAAGTACCATAATGGGTTTGAAAAGGAGAAAAAATAGACTTTCCATGGGTGTAGAGGCCCTGCACTTGTGGTTTTGGGTGTCAGAACACCCCTGGGTAGTGCATTAATCGCCCAGTGTTGTGAATTACTAATAGTTTACAACAGTCTCTATGTCTCACTCTCTGACAGTGAGTGTTGTACTGTATCCAGAATCTATTTTCTACCTTTTGTTTGTGGAATGGACACAAAGCAACGACAACATTTTAATGAAACTTTTTTTAAGCATTTTACATTCTGAAACAAACACAACAGCAGCCATACTTCAAAGATATTTCAACATTTTTATCTTTAGTAGATGTTACTAGAAAACTGGGCAACATGTATAAGGCTCCTAAAGAATTATTTTAGGGCCTGATTGTATCAGCTGCTGCTGCCACTGTTTTTTCCCCTCATGCTAATATATAATTTACATCCCTGGCATCTAATTATTTTCATTGGTATTTAAAGCTTTTGTGAATCGTTTGGCACAGTTCATATTTTTCCTTTCTGATTATAACAGATGTTAATTATTTGATGATCACATTTTTTATATGCTTCATTTATATTTGTTTACCATAACTGCTAATTGTCTGATATTTATGATCTTTCCATGAGAAAATGAGTTCATCTGTTTTGTCAAACAATGAAGCTGACAGCTTTCTGCAGTTCTTTTCTCCTACTGATGCTGCCAGATTCTATATTATTATTATTATAGCTACAATAAATACTTATTTTTGTACCATGGTTCTGAGTGACACCTCTTTTTCTATTATGATACTGCAACAGTTATCAGAAGGCATACCTACATATTTTTATGGCTTGCTGATAGTAATAACAGATATGAACTTTGATTTAGTATAGTGTAATCAGATAATATCCCACTGCAGTAGAAACATGAAACAAAGCTAAAGCTAGGGATAAGGTTAAAGCTTTGGTTTGAACTGTTCAGATTCTACATCTTGGCAATAGTAAGAGGAGAGTACTTCCTATAACATATGAATGACCTATCAGTTCTGAACTGTTCTGGTACCTCTTCAGGAATGTCCACTAAGTGTGGTATTTATTTCAGTTCAATATCTGGTCCATCATCTTTATTCGCTCTACCTTACCAGACTTCTTTATGTAAATGGGGGGTAATGCACTAATCAGCAGTTACCTTCCTTTGATGTTAGGGTTATGATCTTTAAGTGTTTTATCTCATCCGTTACTGGTTTCAGGTCATCCTTGATCAATTGTTATCCAGCTTTCCATAACCAGGTCCCTACCTACTTTTTTTACTGCTACTACTTGCATGATAAAGCATGATCCTTCAGATCTGTTTCTTTGCAGAACGTCTGTGCCTCTTCATCCATCTGATAGGAGGTGTCCATTTCCTGACTACTGATCTCTAAATATACTTCCTCTTTATCAGTTCAGAGGAAAGGGAATAACTGTGTTTCCATTTTCTGTAACTTGATGTGACATCAGATGAACTATGCTTGAAGACTGTGGTGAGGAGCAGAGCTCCCTACATTAGGGGACATTATATGGTACCCCACCCCATCCCTGCAAAAGGATTTTTAGTCTTGTTGCTTTTTTTTTGTTTTTTGTGTTTTTTTTTTTAATTTTATCAGTCAGAGATGGCATTGGGACAATGTGGCTTGGAAAGTCATTTGAAAGAAGATGGACATCAAGAAAGCGAAGAAGAACCCATGATTCCCAAAAATTATTAAAATAGTTCATTGAAAATTACTCTGGTGGTCTATTATTTCTTTTTATTTAAAATATATTTACTGGGAAAGTCTGACCTGGAAAAAGCCAATTTTCAGCAAAGGCCCAGGGAGAAATGCTGCAGATGCATGTCTTTATTAGTTAATAAATGAATTATTTGTCTTAATGTCAAATCATTTCACCACAGCATTCGCCTGCTTTTCATTGGGGAGGGGCTTAGTTATATTATCTTTTTCAAAGGAAACGTGGTAGAAATTGCTTAAACAGGAACCCCCCTGACCACCTTACTCGTGTGCTATCTCTTACCACAATCCTAATCCTATCTCTTCACATTATGTTACTAAAATCCCTTTCCTCTAACAATGCCACTATAGAAGACAAAAGGGCATAGATCACACACAGCACAAACATGCAGAACACTGGCTTTGTTCTCTTACCTAAGCCTTACTCTAACCTTAACCCACAAACACTTGCATATGCACACAGTCTGCTATAACACATTCTTGCACATCTTCAAAACAGCTACTTTTTTCCTTCAAACATTAATTGTTCTGTACATTCTAGCTTACTTAGATTATATAAAACTAAATTTAGCCATATGTGATTCGCACAAATAAGCATTCACTCTTTGCACATCCCCCTCTTTTTTACACCTACAAAACGTTTCTACTGAATGTGCATTCTACCATTTGAGTTACTACTGTCCTAAAATGTTTGGCTAGTCTTATTAGTAATGGCCTTTAAATTCTGTACTCAAACCTCATTCTGTGCTTTTATCAGATCATTTACTGATGTTGTTCTTTATTTATTTACTTGCAACTTCTAATGTACTTCTCAAGAGATATTTTGCAATTAAGGTAAAACTATGATGCAATATGGAAAGTTCCTGATTTCATGAGAACTGCACTGAAGGCAGATGATCATGCTAAATTAAGGCTGCCCTCAACAGTATCAGGCAGTGCATACAGGCAGCGACAAAATAATATAGTCTGGGTCAGTACTTCTTCTGACATGAACATATTGCCTACCTGTATTGTGTACTTCTGGGAGCAGAGTGATAAGTGCTATAGAAATATATGTGGCCAAACAGTCATCAAGACCAAGTGCATTTCATCATCTGAGATCCGAACTAGTGCCTGTGAAAAGACAAACAGCAGTACCCAGAATTCCATTAGGAAGTTATATCACTGAGAGACATAAGCTTACAGAGTTATAATGGCACAAAGTCCTCAAGGCTCAGGTATAACATCAGCAACCCCCCCCCCCCCCAAATAAATAAATAAAGTGAAAGGGAAATCTTAATAAAGTGAGATATTAGAAAGTATTTAACAGAAAAGTTATGATATGCAAATCAGATTCCAAGTGCAGCAATAAAATTTGCTATTTTTAAAGGGCTGGTGTGGTTTTGTGATGGTCAGTGTTCCCGACTTTCACATCCAGTGTTTAGAGTTGTCATGCCTTGTTTTTTTGTCTGAGTGGCATTTGCATGTTTTCACCATGTCTATACAGATATCCTTTTTGTGGTGCCTAGTTTCTCCCCTGTTCAAAGACATGCTGAATAAGTTGATTGCCTAGTATGACCTGTCATCAGGTTTGTTTACACTCATGTCTGCATGATCCTATCACTAGTGCCCTTTAACTGACTTGCATTGCGTTCTGTGTCTGTTGCCTAGCAAATTGTAAATTGTTTGTAAAACATGCTCTAGCTTGCTATGACACAGAACAGGATTAAGTGTTTACTTATAGCTGATGGATGAATGGACAAGTGTGTGGTATCTAACCCAGATCTTAAACCTAGATGTTGTCAATGCTTTAATAAGAAAAAGCCATGTGTTTTCAAGGAAGTAGCAAGTGTTACCCACAATCCCTTGCATCACCATCATTTTATAGTAATAGAACAGAAATGTACTACTACCATTTACATGATGGTATGTAAAGCAATTTATCTTAATGTTTCCTTGCTTCTTCCTCTGTCTAGTTCTTTATCATTCACATAAGTTGAATCAGTTACTGGTTACTGACTGATGTTTTTTCTGCAATGTATCTGACTGGGTATTCTGTACCAGTCTCCATATTTATTATTAATGTTCATTGTGTAATTTTGATTTTATTTTTTCCTCTAGGGTCCCTTTGTGTACATTGCCAGCATCTGTAATTAATTTTGATTGTATTTTTTCCTCTAGGGTCCCTTTGTGCACATTGCAAGCATATGTGCTGCTGTCCTCAGCAAGTTTATGTCTGTATTCTGCGGGGTATACCAGGTAAGAAAGAAGCCAGCTTGAGAGGTGCGTGTCTAAAATGCCCAATTATTCATTGTATATGATAGACAAACACGTGAATAGATAAAGGCAGACACACACGTACACATGCACACATACTCATGTATGCATGCTTATGTCTGAATATCCTTTGCATGTTCAGTTGCAAATGTGCATGCCTACTAAGACTGTAGTTTATATGCTATCACATTTTACATATATAGCATCACATTGTAAGATATCATAGATTTGGGATAGATCCTTTCCCTGCCCTCAGAACTAGATTTATGTGTTACCCAAGTAGGCCTTTACCACATTCCATTGCCATCTGGTATATTACTGGTGATACTTTTACCTTGCTTAACTGGGGGCCACATGACTGCAGTACGATGGATAACTTTCCAAGTGATCCTGTTGTTTGTCCAAGGTGGCCAGCAAAGTTTCAGCTTATGTACAGGCAGTTCATTGTCATACTAAATGCCTATATTTTTGACAGTGTAAGTTGAACAAAAGCATTAACTATAATACATACATTACCATTCTTATGCAGGAGCATATATAGGAATAGAAAACTCATAATTTTAAGCAGCTAACATGTGCATATTTTGTTTTGCTGTAACTGCACTGGATTGCAAAAGTGGTGATTAAAAAAACAAAGACTTATGCTAAGTTATCAGAGGTAAGGAACTCTATATTAATGACCTCCAGTTCTTAAGCTGACATGTCATACGTTACTCAGATTATGATTCCTTTCTCTTTCTCTGTCCCTATTTCTGTTTATTTATTTATTAAGACTTGTAAAAATGTTTACAGATGCGTGTATTAAAAATACAGTTTTTACAAATGACTGGCCAATATATTTGTACAAACTCCCTAGTAACAGTTCACTTAAGTACTTAAAACCTGCATAATGAAATTATATCGTCTGTTAAAATTATTTGGTACATCATCATTAAGCAGTTCACATTTCAGTAACATCCTACTTCTGTGAAAATGTCAAATTTAAAAAACACTGGATGATTGAAGGGCAAGCAAGTGCCAAAAACAAAACAAAATGTGAGGGAGAGGAGTGCCCTCCTATTCATTGTGACCTACTTTGTGGTTATACAATCTTTGGGAAGGTTGTGAATTTTCACTGACCAAGTCAATCACCAAAGCACAGCTCAGTTAAGTGGTAGATAATAGGTTTTATATAAGACCAGATATCACTTGCAGCACTATTCCCATTAGTTCTGAAAAACATGTCAGGGAAATGCTAGGGGAGTGTATGTGAAAAAAGGGGACAAAAATTATTGTAATTTGCCATAGTTATGAGCTTACTTTGCCTGCACCAGTGGTGTAGATGGACAGAGCCCTGACTACAGCTCAGGTGACCCACAGTTGATTAAGGGTTTGGGTACTTGACTGTAATGGTGCGAAAGGATAGGCATGGCCATTCTGGGTGGTGGGGAGTATGGGATTTAACAATTCACAACAAGCTGCAGTCTCTCAGTGTTGGGCTAGTATTTCAGTGGGTGTCCTCTTTTAGATTTACTTCTCACCAAGTCATCACCTGAAGACAGTGCTCACTAACAAGTACAGAAGAGAAAGCACTCACAGCAGGTCACTATGAGTCTGTGTGGTGATGCAGATGTCCCTATGTCCATGGGTGGGATGAGGGGCTTATGCAAACATGCTGTCATTTCTGGGATGTTTGTGAGAACAGAATCTCCCTGATATTTACCTTAATGATTGCTCCTTCCAGGTAACTCTAATTGTAGTTGAAATGGGGATCCTCTACAACTAGGGAATGAACAGGCTTGAGTCTGAAGAGAGAGTCTTGATGGTCAGCAGGTAGTGAATGCCAGCTATCACATATTATGTAGTACAACACCCATTTTATCCATCAGAAACCACTGTCCTGTTACATACATATAATTTTATGCACTATGCAATGACACTATAAAACATAATTTCTTAAAGAATGATGGTTTCATGGAAACCAGGCGTACATTAAAATTAAATGCATGGGATTCTATCCTGATTTACATTTCTGGTCTCATTTTTGATCAGATATCAAATAGTTTATCCTCCCTTCGTACAGCATTTCAGGCATTTTGATGAGAAAGGGCCGAAAGGATTGTCATTTTCTTTTAGTGATCTTAAATCATGTACAAATTTCTCATACTTACTTATCAAGCAGAACAAGAATTTGCAAAGCAAAACTGAAATCTGCTTTCCATTAGTAAATGGAAAATAAGCTACTGAATTGAAGAGCTACAAGGCTTCAAGGACTCACTACCGTATGTTTGCTATTCTGACTTATTCATCATATATCCTTTTACATACCTGCCAAGAATGACTATCCTGAATAATGTCTAGTACATCATTATACTACATACTTAAAATACATTCTTGTGATGGCAATAGAACCTTCTTTTTATCTGTTTTATTTTATTTATGTGGCTAGCATATTTTATTTTTTTCTGGTGTATTTTTCTCCATTAGCCCGCTCCCACCTAGCCTACTGATTTCTGAAAGTTTCTCTAATTTTGCAGTCTATTGCAGACTATGGTAACCTTTTCCATTTACCCACTACCCTTTCAATAAAAAACAGATTTTAAGATCTTGGTAGAATCTATGTCCTTAATGTAGTAAGCGTGGCCCCTCTCCTGTCTTCTTTTTTCTTGAGCTATATGCCAGCCTGCCTATCCTCATAGTCTAAAACATTGGTTGGAGGAACACCTAGCCAGTAGGAATAAGTGCAATACAGGGATTGGGAGGAACACTAGCCACCAGTGATTACTACAGAAGGCTTGTGCCTTAATGGCACTTAAACCAGTACAGGGATCTGGGGTGGGAGAGAGCTCCATGCACCAGGGGATACTACTCTTGTGCCATAAGGGCACTTAAAACAGTACAATAATCAGGGGTGGGGAAACACTAGACACTAGGGAGACTACTATGGTGCCATAACAGAACTTCAAACAGTATGGAAACAGGGGAAGGGCGAGCCAGTGGACACCAAGAATTACTCTAAAATCATGTGCCATAATGGCACTTAAACTATTACAGGGACCAGGTGGTGGGGGAAGCCACTAGACACTGGGGACCCAGGGATATGACAGGGGACTGCAATCTTCCAGGATGGCCTAGGGCTGAAAAAGTAGACAATGGGGCATGTATGTGTGTGTGTGTGTGTGTGTGTGTGTGTGTGTGTGTGTGTGTGTGTGTGTGTGTGTGAGTGAGTGGTGGAGGGAGATGGCTGTGCTTACACACTGCAGCCACTAAGGTACATGTCATGAGAAGTTATGACATGCATATTGTGATAGGTAATGTGATTCAGGAGCATGAAAATTAGCCCCATAATTAGGTTTTTCACTCCTTGTAGCTAATTTGGCTCTAAATAACAAAATACTGCATTATGGGAGCAGGGCCTTTATAGCATTAGTCATATGGCTTGCTCTGGGGCTGTTAATGAATCCTCTGGGCAGTGTTTCATAGACTGGTCATTATACGTGATATAGAGGGGTCTACTTTAGAGTATTGCAAACCTACTTACTCGAAGCACAAATCATTGAGACAACAACAGCGAAACGGCACTTCATCAACAGGTTAGTGAGGAAAAGAAGGAAGCTGGCCAACACCCATACATTTGCTCCTTTGTCAACTATGGTGCAATCTCAGAGTTGGTATATTTAGTTAAGGGGAGATTGGGGGGTATGTGGGCTCATCATGTTTTGCTATGGTTTGTTTTTATTTTTTGCCAACTGCCTTCTTTCTCTAGGTAACTTGTTGATGATGTGTATTGTCAATGAAGTGCCGTTTCGTTGTTGTCGTCTCCGTGATCTGTGTTTCGAGTAAGTGGGTTTTCGATACTTTGATGTAAACATGATTTAGAGATATAATTCAGAATGTGTTCAAAACTATTAATTCAGTATGTATTATTTCAGTAACGTGTTCATAGTGTAACTGTAGCCATTTGAATAATTTCATATCAAGGTGACCAGAAGTGTTCTACTGAAACAGACTATGAATGTAAAATAATAGTAAAGAGAATCTTTTCTATATGATTATATTTGCTGGGACTGTTCAGTGTTAGTAAATTGTTTGAGTTATTACTAAGTATGTATAGGCTAAATTAATTTTAATATACTTGACATTATCATGAAATACTATGCAGTGAATTGCCACAGTTGTGATCACCTGTGAGGGACGATAGCTACCTACTGACATGTTGTAGGTAGAACTGTGAGGCATACTAGTCAATGGTATTAAACCTTTCAAAGGTATGCGAGGTGACACATTTGTTTAAATGAAGATTGATGGCATTGAAATGAGGACTGTGCTTAGTCCAAGTGACCACCTCATGTGAAGCATAGTTAGTAATTGTTGCAAATACAAGGTGAAAGATGTGCCACGTGAAAGATGCATACAACTTGTGCTGACTTTGAGCAGTCTGACTGGACAGGAGGGCCATATTGGATATGTGCAAGAAATAACAGTGATAAGAAATAATAATAGGCCTACTTAGGTCCTGCTGATTTGGCTGATGGGTGAACAAGGAGATGCTTTCATTTTTGCAGGGTTTAACTTGTTATTTTAATTGTTATTGCACTTATTCTCTTTATCTTTTCATAGATTAAGAAGCGATCTAATAATAGTGTAGAAATGTTTTCATGATCCATTCATTTTCTGAGTCAATGGATTAGCAGAGATCCACTGTAAATCAGTATAGAGTAAGAAAGATGATTAGTAGGAATAAAACTAAACAAATGGTTCTCACAGAGGGCTGTGAATGTGTGGAATACATTGCCTAATTAGCTTAAAAACATAGTTGTGACAAATTGCTTTAAGATCAGGCTAAATATCTGCTTTAGGGATAGCAGTTTTGTTGTTTAGTATAATGGATACTTTATGTAATCCTTGCATATAATTCTCACCTAATCTTGTCTATATGACATACAACTCAATATATTAGCCAAAGAAATCTGGGCAAAAGCCTAAAATAATGGGAGATTAAAGGCCCAAAAAAGGGATAGAGTTTAAACATTGCTCTTATAAACTTAGAAAGGTGTTAGAATAACACTTTTTAGAGTTAGCATGCATTTTCTGAAGGATATGAAGTTTGAAACTCAAATGTCTGTCATTAAAACACACATTTTATGAGGAACAGACCAAAAAATGAGGCAAAATTCTGGACTTTCTTCAAAAAAATCTGGACAACTGAGAGGTATGTGCTAGTGAAATATGTTACTATAGATTATGATATGACTGTGAGGAAAACTATGAAAATATGTTTTGCATATGAGTATTAATAAAGATGTTGTCCCCTGAACTGAATTATATAGGATAGAGTACCAGGGTTCCAAGGTTAAATGGATAACTTGATAACAGAAAAGCATAAGGGATTTGGACACCTGTTATGCAGTATGGGCCAAAAACTAGAGGTAGGCAGAGCTAAAGAATGTATAAAGAGTGGAGAGATCTGGCTAGGTTAGGTGAAATGTCCCAGACTTCTGCATTCTTATATGACATTGTAATTGGTATGGTTGCCCTTTTACTGACTGAGGGTTATTTGGGGAGTGAAACTAGGGAGGATCCCATTCATGAGTAAGGAGATATGGAGAATAGTAGTAAGAAAATAAAAAGATTAAACGATTCAAAATCAAAAATTCAAACAATGATGTGGATTAGAGAGCTGTTAGACAAGTTGATGATGAGTTTTATTCAAAGGGCAAGAGGAATAACTTTTCATTTGTAATGTTATAATTTTAGCAAATTGGAGATCACTGCGCTGCAGAGATCTCTTATGCTAAAGGGTTTATATTTCAGCCAAATAGAAGGGTGAATGTTGCTAACATTGTGCTTGAAGTCAAAATAATTCCAAGCAAGTTGAATCTGGCAGTTATATTTTCTGATAATGATAAGTAACTAATTAACTAACTAACTAACCTAACATTGGTTAGGTAATCATGAAATTCACCCTCGGGCCTGTCTTCATGTTTCTTATAGACCGTGGCTGACCACAACATGCCCCATATAACTTTTTAATAAGCTCCTAACTAATGTACTCCTCCTAACAAACATATCCCACCCCCAATTAAGATGCACATGTTACCAAGAGAGGCTATTTGGTTGCATCGAATGGCTAGGCTTATAAAGACCCAAGTGATCATCACCCTAGTATTATACCTATGTACCAATAAATCTCCGACTTTTCAGATAGAGTACTTTTAATCCTCCTTTAGCTCCTGTTTATTGGACAATAACAAAAAAAATAATAGATTTTATAAATTGACTTTAGATTAATATAGTTTATTATCTGACCTTGTTAATGACAAATCTATTTGTATATTCAAGCTTGATAAAGATGATGATTGTGGTATTATGATGCTATGTTGTGCAGTTCTAAAATGTTTCACTTGCTTAATGATTTTTATAATATTGTTTCTAGGAATTAAATTATTAATTACTCAGCCAACATATCAGACAAGCTTTTAATTTTTTTAGAGTGGAATTTCCCATTACATCCTATATTTCTGGAATACTTAAAATCCCCAAGGATCGGGTTGATCCACTTTTGAAACCAAAAGTCTTTGCCATTGGTAGCAAAACTGAACCTTTGGCTTTTTATGAGGATTGGGCCCTTAAAGGTAGTTTGAGTTACTTTTCCTCAGGTGTTGAGGGGGTTACTGTGGTTAGGTTGAAGGCAAAATTCTCATAATACACAGTGGCCACAGCTACAATACTCACTTCTGAAACAAGACAAACTTGGCTTCCGTACAGACTCTGAGAGGTGCTACTCTCAACTACTCCCGAGTAAGAAAAAAAAAAGAAAAATAAAACAGCCCGTGTACAAAAAGCACTTCCGGGCTATGTACAGTATTGGTATTATTTATTTATTTATTTACGTTTTTCATTCTCTGGCAGCTGCAGTGAGACCTTCAGAACAGCGGTAATAACCTCCTCTACAGGTGCAAGATGTTATGGGACACAGTCGGGAGATCAATGGTATAGTTTATATTGCTGTTTGCATGTCCTGCCACACATTTTATATTGATAAAACCAAGAATAGCCTGAGGATATATATTTATGCCATCATGATATATGATAAAAAATGATAGTAATAATAATAATAATAATAATAATAATAATAATACTCTGTATAAATATTCTAAACTTTCCACCGATTTTAATAACTTTCTATTTTTTTGTATTGGAAAAAGTTTCCAGAAAAGAAAGAGGTGGTGACTGGGAAAATAAATTATTATCTAGAGAGTTATACTGGCAGTTTACCTTGGCTATCGATAACCCTCCAGGGTTAAATGAATCAGTTTCTGTAAACAGTGCAGTCAAGTCACTTTAAATTGTTGGAATCTCATTGGTTGATAAGTGGTGCATGTTATTTTATGCTTTATTGTTTAGTCATTGTTTTATTGGTTAGGTCTTTATTTAGACAAAGTCCTATTTATCTTTAATGTGGACAAAAGTGCTTAATTTATGAGAATGATTTGAGATCCAGTTGTAGCAGACTAGTGTTTTCATTTCTTTGAGTGAATAAACTGTGAGACCTAATAAAATAATAATGGCTTGTCTCTAATACAGCTTTCTAACTCAGCTGACTTATGTTGTTTAAAGTCTGACAACCACTGGTTGTTGTACTGACTATGACACCTTCCAAAACTATCAAACAGATGTTAGAATACAGCCAGTAGGTAAGGAAAATTTAGAAGACAATTTCTAAGATAAGAGTAACGTATAGTAATTTCTACCAAACAACATGTCCCAAGCTGCAGGGTGACTTCTGCTACTTTCTGCCAAAGAATGAATCATATCCTATCAAGCATTCTCAGTAATGTGGGAAAACTTATTTTGCTGGGGCAATTGTTCGGCTGCGCAAGGAAACCAACTTCAGACCCTCCCCCTAAGTTCTCTGGGGAAAAAACAAATTTGCCTCTGTCCAGCAACTTTTTTTTTTGTTAATAGTGTCTTCTATCAGAAAATAAGGGGAATCACAATGAGAGCTACAAAGGGCCCCCTACATGAAATGTTGATTTTGTTTAAAAGGATATTCTGCATGTTTCCTGTACCAGGTTTATTTATTTGTTTTATGGAAAGGTAACAGATGTGAATTCATATAATTTTAGAAGTGCTAAACTCATCATTTTATTGGCAGTTTCAGCAAGGGAAAGGTAGTTATCTCTGAAGTGAAATAAACGTTTTTTATGGGATAAATAAGTGCTCTAATTTAATAATACATAGAAAGACAGTGTACTAATGGTTGTATACACCCGTAAAGTTATCATACAGGTTACATAAATAGAATGTTATAACAATGTCTGTTCGTCTATCATAACTAACAAGCTATAGTGAATATTTTAAGGCTGACCTGATAAAATTAAGCATGATGCTCAGTGAGAGAAGGTGTGATTGTAGTTACATAACATGTATTGTAGGTAGTGTCAAATAAGGAAGAATAACAATTAAGACTTTAACTTATAAAATGATCAAAACAGTAACCTTGGGCTTATCACCAGTAGTACAATAGGACATTTACCCTGTGGGTTTTGCAAGCAACAGTTTATAAACAGCAGACTATCTCTGATTTTGGTCAGTTCAAATGCATCTATAATGGTCAAGGAAAGATTCATTACCACACAGAAGGAATAGTATATATAACCACACATTTAAGATGCAACAGTTTCTATGTTGATAACGTGATATAGAAACCAGAATTTATGAGCATCAACATACTATATTTAGCATGTGTCTAACTTATACTCAATATGCAAATTGGCGGCTGTGATCAGTGTACCACTCCGGTAATTAAATGTAAAATAAAATAGATGTCATTTTTTTATAGAAAAATTTAGGTCAGAAATTATGGGTCGGGGATGGTGACCTTAATAATATTCTAGAAAATAAAGAAATAGAATGACAACTTACATTAAATGCTAGTCACGTTCATGTGTAAGTGGCAACACTAGTAAAAAGAGTGAACTGAAACTGAGGATCATAACATACGATTCTGCAATGCTGCTTCCCTAGTTTTTCAGATAGTATTTTAATATACGTACATTCAATAAGGCTCACACTATTTTATCCTTCAATGTTTTAACAGTGCTTAGACTGTCTTAGTATAGTTTGTCATTTTATTAACCTATTTTAGTGTACTATTTATTTAGGGTATATAAAATTTTTATGTTTGGTTGCATAGATTAAGTTACATAGTTTGCTAGATTGTCATGTAAGATATACATATATAAGATGTCTCTCTCTCTCTCTCTCTCTCTATATATATATATATATATATAGGGCGTGTCTATATCATAACGTCGAAGATGCAAAATGTTGAACGCTCACAAGAGCGAAAATGCCAAAACTCGAATTTGGTATTTTGGGGGGGGCTGTGCCCCCCCCCCACTAAATATATATTTCAACTCCAACATCACACTACAGTGAGGAAAGGACAAATATCCCAATCTTCACTGTACTGCAATCTCAAAAATGGACCCTCGACATTTCAGCACTTTCGCTGTTGTGCCGTTCGATGTTTTGATTTTTCAATAACATGATATAGATCCTATGGGGCTACCTAACTTTGTCAAAATCCCACATCATCAAATCTCAGTTCACTGACACTCAAAATCTTGAAATTGCACTTCATTGAAGCAGTGGAACAAGGAATATTTTCCCATGGTAAGTAACTTATGTGCGAGATGGTGAACGTTGCCCATTTCCCAACCATAGTTCAATGTCAGAGTTGGTATATTTAGTTTGAGGGGTTAGAGATGGTGCAGTTTAGGTTTTGTTTCTTTCTGGGTAAATGGTTATTTACCATGGAAAAATCTTCCTTGCTCCGCTGCTTCGATGAAGTGCGATTTCGTATTTTGAGTGTCGATGAACTGAAATTCGATGAAGTGGGATTTCAACGAAGTCAGGTAGATCCATCTATATATATTATATATATATAAATATATATATATATATATATATATATATATATATATTTATATATATATGGCTCTACTTCATTCCATTGAATTTTCACATAACCGAAACTTAAAAGAAGGAAATGAAAAGACTGCAAGTGCACATTAGCTAATGTTTACAATGCCGAAAGTCATAAGAATGAAACAGCAGCTGCAGATGTCACAAACCAATCGAAGCTTCTGAATAAGATCATGTATATTGAGGATAAGGAAATTTACCCCTTTTCCTCACTGTAGTGGGATCGCAGAGTTGGTCTATATAATTTGCAGGGGTGTGCCCCCCTCATGCAGGGTGCAAAATGTACAAAAACGTAGAATTTTGTTTTGAAATGTGTTTAAATGAATCATTCTTATGATTTTTGGCATTATAAACGTTTGCTCATGTGCAATTGTGATATTTTCATATATATCTATATATATATATATATATATATATATATATATATATATATATATATATATATGTATATGGGTCTAGGACTAGTCACTGAAAGCACATTTCACTGAAACTCAGATGACTGCGCAATTCTCTGAAAGCTCACTTCACTGAAAACTCAATTCACTGAAACTCATTTCACTAAAAGTTATATATTGCCTTTTCCCCACTGTGTGACCCTGGTTAGTTAGTATGTATAGTAAGGGGGTGTGGGGGGCACAGACACCCACATCTAGGGGATATGGAGGGCTGAGCCCCCCACATAGTTTGGGTATATATTGTGTTCTGAAAAGAGTAATTTATTGGAATTGTAAGTATCCATGTCTATAGTTCAAAATATTTAAAATAGGTGGGGTGCTTCACCCCCTACACCCCCCCAACATGGGGGCTGTGCCCTCCTTACTATATATACTAACTCCAGGGTCGCACTACAGTGGGGAAAAGGCCATATATTACTTTCAGTGAAATGTGTTTCAGTGAATTGAGTTTTCAGTGAAGTGAGCTTTCAGTGACTTGTGCACAGTCATCCGAGTTTCAGTGAAATGTGCTTTCAGTGAATAGTCCTAGACCCATGTATATATGTATATGTCATATGACAAACCAACAGACTATGTAACTTAACTTATGCAACCAAACCAAAAATTCTATGTGCCCTAAATAAATAATGAATATCAGTCTCTCTCTCTCTAGGATTCACTGTGCAATGGGTGCAAACAGGGGCATGCCACCCACTTCCATGAGTGATGTAAACACAACCCCATTTGAAGCCAGCAGTCTCATGGATTTTCTAGTCTCCACCAGTTATTCAAACTTTGGATTGTGCACCCTGGGCATGGACTCCAGCTCCCCCAACCAAGGAGAGGTGACCTGGCTAATCTGTGCTACTCTCTCCTTCCCATGCTATCTCCAGTGAGTTTCTGAGCATCTAATTGAACTCTAATGATATGGGTCATAGTCAGGCGATTATTCTTCTATGCCAGTGGAGCTGGCTCTCCTACTCTGACCATGCTTCCATTCCACCCCATCCATTTGAAAATTAGAAATCCTCCTTATCTGTCAGGTTTAAGAAGCCTTAACTGAACAACTTTCACATGAGTTTCTTAGCAGTGTAAAGACACTAGCAGAACAGGGTTCCTCTTTGACAATCAATTTTATCTTAGCAATGAAATCTGATAAATTCATCTAGTATTTTGCCTTTGCTATTTGATCTCCATTTTATTATACTTAAGCCCTACATAAGCCCTACTGTCTGAAGATATTATCTGTTATCTGTTATCTATTATCTGTTATCTATTAGTCATATATTACTAATTACCAGTGCTGATGTTCTTTATTTTTATGCATCTGGAATAAGTCATAGTTGAAACTGAACCTTTGACCACTTCACTTAAAGTGTTCAGTTTTTAATCAAAACAGTAAACAAATAACTGATCACTATTGGATAATGTTGCCTTCACTTGAACTTCCCTGCTATCATCCACCATGTTTAGGATATCCAGAACTATTTCCTTTCTAATACAATCCTTCACCAGTTGGTAGAAACCATCATGTCCTAAGATATTATTGAGCTCACACACCTGGTATGCTGTGCAGTCAGAACTTTCCAGCCTTGTACTGGCAAATTCAGATTTCCCATGAATATTGGCCTCCATCTTAATCCCACTATAGTCTTTCAGTCTCCATTGTCATGTCTGGGATGTGCACACTCTACTCGTCCAAATGCATTGCCTCCTTTTTTTACCATAATAATGGGGTACTTACCCTAGTTTTGTCCTTGCCATTCCTTGTTGTTTTCATGGAGCTGAATTTCTCTTCCTCCCTTTCCAACTCATTTGGTACTGTCATTTACATAAATCACTTCTTCACCTCAGACCCCCCCACCACCATATCAAAACTGCCAATAACCTATGACTATCAAGTCCAACCCAATCTTTTAAATGGCTCAGTTTTCTATGATGCCAGTGATATTCACCCTCCCCATTGCATCCTCCCAGACTCATTATTATGTTAACTAATACTACCTGGTACACTAAAAGTCAGTCGTGTTTGTACCTCATTTATATACTATCTATTTTCTTCTTCTCCCACTGTCTGCATTCCTACGTTTGATTCTTGATACTATCTATTTCCTTTCATCTTAGTTTCAATGTACAATTGTGAGACTGCACTTTCCAAATCAGCCCTAAGGTATGCTTTCCTTTCTGAGTTAAACTGGAGCTTGTTTCATAGTAGAACTGGACGGTCTGTCAGACATTCATCATAGTCATACCAGTGCCAGAATCTCCACTCTTATCCACTGCTGTGGCTATTCCTACTTCCTGAGCCTTGCTTTTTGTAATATGCTAACTAATGGCACTGTCAATGCTTCTGAGACTGTTACTTCTAATGACTTGCCCTGGAAAATGTTTACTACCTTCCTGGACCTACCTGCTACCACCATAGCTGTCACTTCTGGAAGTTATGGGTGGCTTTGTACCCCACAATATTTACCCACCCCTACCCATTTATGGCTATACTGATCACCCTCTACAATATCTAACCAAAGCCAATATTTGTGACAGTTTATATTGTGACTTGGTCACCTGTGACTTGCTTGCCAATGATCTTATTAGTTTTGTTGACTGAGCTTCGAGTCATGAAAACACCCTCTTTGTTCCATGATAGGGCTCCTTTTCTTCACTTTATGGCTCAGGTCCCTACTCCTCCTACCTGCAAACATTCCCTCTCTATGTGTATCTTAAAAGCTCTCTTCACTGTCTGGGTAAGCTGTCTCCCTCATTATAAAAGAGGTGTGGCTAGTATGAGAAAAGGGGGCAGCCACCCTCATTTCCAGAATTTAGCGTTTGAAGGCCAAAAATGCATTTGCTGAAGCACTTAGGCTCTGTGTGTTGTTTAGTGCATTACTGCCATTCCTGAAATAAATGTCGATAATGCATTATTCATCAGGGCTGAAGTGCTCAGCAGCCACCCCCTAACCCCACCCTAATACCTGTAGTAAGTCACTTGTTAAATTTGTAGTAAATGGTATATTAAAGTGTAAAGAAAAGAAAGGACCCTTTTCATTTGTCCTCAAGTATGACAGAACCTTTTTTTTGGTGCTCAACTTAACGTAGGCAAAGGAGCTTCAGATGAAGGACTGTCCAGAGTGCCAAAAGTGTAAGTTACACCTCTACTTCCCTTTATGTTTTTTGCCCACTGTTTTCTACTCCTGAATCCCTGTCATTCAATTTTCCTTATATGCTGTTTTCCTGTAGCTTATTATCCATCTCCTCTCCTCCTATTGATCCCTCCTCTGCTCTGTCCCTCCTCCGCAGTTATTTCCCATGTTCCTCAATTCCTGTATCCTTCCTGCATTTTCCTGGTATGCTCTACTGCTTCACAGCCTCTGCCTAACTTGTTAATCAGTTGTCACTATGATCTGCTCCTCTCCTTCTGCCGTGGAATCTCTTGCCTGGTTCCTGCTCCCATCTTCTCTTTTTCTTTATAGTTTGCCACTTTACTTGCTTAAAATTATTTGACAATTTCTGCCCATCTGCCACCACCCTCTTTTTCCCTTGTTCTTTCTCCTTGCGTCTTGCTGCCCTTATGTCCAGTCCTAATGTGTCCTTTCTTTCTCTACGTACAATCCACGACCATCTTTAATACCTCCAATCTCTTACATGCCACAGATCCACTGCCATTCTTCTGAGCTAAACTGACATCTTCTTTCCCAACCCCACATGTCCACTCTGTACAGCTACTTTCATCCTGTCTCAATTTTTGTTTTCTTTATCTTTTATTAATGCATTAAAATGCATCTGGGACTTCTATAAGTATATTTCTGATCTCCTTAGCAAACACCAGACATGCTAATGAGTAGTTAAGAAGTAGAAGACAAGATATTAACACCTTACCATACATACATTAATAATGTCTTGCATAAACAATAAAATGTGCTTGTGGTTACCTGTTCTAAATGAGGTTCATAGATGAATACTAGGCTAACTGCTCTTAAGGGCCATTTTAAGCCTAGCCAATAACCCGTGTTCAGAATCAAATCTTGTACCTTGTGTTTATAAGGTCTTAACCTTTATACCAAGCCCTTATCCTCTATTAGTTCAATCATTCCCCATGAACCCACCATTGTTGGCTGATGGGAGAGGGAATCAAAAGCTGGGATTGTGGCCTTCATCCGGCAAATGTTGGAACCCAGAGCAGTCATTGAGAAAGGAGCTCTCCATTTTCAACTTGAACAAGGGCTTCCAATTGTTGCTTCTGCCTCCAAGAAAAACATTGCTACAGTCCAGCATCTGCTGATTCATTACAAATATGAAAACAAATCACAAAGTCCACCAGGTCAACAGATCCAGGTCAGTCAGAAGGAACAACCACTTAGCATTGAAAGGGGTTTATTATATTTTCGTCTAAAAGACTTCTTCAGAAACCAAATAATAAACAGTAATCTGTTGACCTGGTGGCTTTGTGATTTGTTTTGGTATTTGTTTTATATACCTCTTATCATGCAGCCTGGTTTGTTTTGGATTTTGATTCATCACAAACTTGCTTCTTTGTGAGCATCACTGTATCACCCTAGAAAAAGCCAAATGGCTACCCATAAAACAAAGATTTAACCTTCTTTTAGTATCCCAAATCTACTCCAGCTCCACACATTTACACCCCTTACAGCTAGACTTCATGAAAACAACTCCTCATAAAACCTGAGGCACAACTCACAAGCCACATTAACTCTCATTAACCCCTAGAATCAAACATCACAGCACTGCAAATGCTTTCTCCTATCAGGCAACTACTCTTTGGCAACCTCTTCCCATCAATATTAAGGAAATCAACACTTATTCCAAATTTAGAATTAAACTCAAAAAGCACTTCTTGCTTCATCATAGGACATATCACCTAACTTAACTCCTTTTCAAGTCTCTTCTCCTCTCTCAAGATTTGCTGAAGATTGACTCAGTTTAGGAACTAGTGAATATCTTGTGTGTTACACTCTGCTTGATTGCACATTGCACTGTGCTTGTTTGCTAGAATGTTGATATATAGCTTTTTTACTGTGTAATTAGTCTAAACTGCTCTGTTATTCCTCACATTTCTGTATTTTTGTTTGCAAAATGTTTTATATTTTTCCCCAGGCTGGGCTTGAAATTTGTTAGTATTGATCAGTGCACTATCCCAGTAACAAATACACATACATACATGCACACATACATATACAAATATTATTTTTACTTCTAACATTATCCTTCCACGGCTGGAATCTATTGGGCCATTTATTGCATGCATACAAGTACTCAGGGTCCCTAATTAGTACAATCCTTGGTAGGCTCATAACTCCTGAGTACCTACTGAAGGAACTACATATCTGGCCTTCCCTGATATTACACAGAAATCACAATACTAGCAATGCCCTATATTGACACAGTGTAACCTGTCAAAATGCTATATTTTCTTTTTTCATATTAGAAGTGGTGGCCAAAGACAAGAGATGGGGTTTGTGGGAGCTTAGAATTGAAAATAGGGAACTTTATTGGCAGATTATATTAGAAGCCAATAGGTTTCCCGGCATGAATGAAAACTTGTCTTTCGCACCAGTATTAAAATACAGAGCTGCTAAACTTTGAGTTGTAATATTTATTAGAACCACTAGATGGAGGTATTGTGATTTTTATCCATTTTTATTCATGAATTTCTATTAAAAGTTATACATTTTTAATATTTTTAACATTTTTAACTTTTATATTATGCAGAAATATTAGAAATAATACAATCATTAATTGTTTTATCTTTTTGGTGACATTTTAATGATGTTTTTTATGTGTGTACGTGTATCAACATATTTATTTTACATATTTAATCAGTTGATTACTATTGTATTCTTATTGGTTAATTATTAATTTTACTTGATATTTAAACAGAGAAGGAATGATTAGTTTATATCTGATGAAGTCAGTGTATGATGAAAATGGACTTACAAGTGTATCGTTTATGGTATTTGCAGGTGCTTGCTGTATACATCGACAGTTGGAGAGAATAAACTTTAACATTGAGTTCTGAATTCCTTCCTGGGTGCCTTTTTTTACTCTTGTGGTAGAACTTTCTCAGCTACTTTTCCACAAGATGGCCAAGCTGGCATTAGCTAACATTCCATCCATCCCCATCTGGCTCCTCCATCATCCAGACACCTTTCTACAGCTGAGTGATCTGGAGTGTAATCAAGACCAAAACCTCTGCTGCATACAGCAGTGTCACATGTTGCTTATGAACACCAGTGATACAAATCATACTTCTCTCCCTTGACATTAGGATAAACTGAATGTACGCATAACTTAAATAAGGTCAAGTCAGATAACAGTTCTTCTGAAGCATTAAATTAGGTTATAGTAAAATACTGAAAGTTTCAAATAAATAAATAATTTTTAAATGAGTCACCTCAGTTTGCATAAGCAGGATATGTACATCACTTAACAGAAGTGATATTCACCAAAATAGTAACATACGTCCTCATTAGATCAATTTACTTTAAAAATTATTAGAAGGTACTGGAATTAATGTGCTTTGATAATAAGGGTGGTGTAATGGTTAAGCTATTTACCTCACAAACATAAGGTACAGGATTTGATTCTCATGAAAGGGAAATTGGTTAGGCTTAAAACTGTCCACAAGGTCAGCTAGTCTAGTATTTGCCTATGAACCTATTAAAAGTAGGCATTGATTATTTTGATATCAGAGACAAAACCATTTTCTTCCCTTTGCATATTTGTGGGAGGGAATGGGTACATTAAGTTCTGAAATTTGGGAGTGTCAGATAATATTTGTGTTGAGATCCTTGCTCAGTCATATAGAAACAGGTTAGCTGAAGACCAAATAACAGTATGTTATGCTAATAAGGTACATGAACTTCTCATGGAAGGGAATTATTAATGCAGTGATGTTCATCTCTTTGTGATAGTGATTTAAATCTGAAGAGTTTTGTTTTTTTGCACCTGTTGTTTTGCTAATATTACTTTCTGAGAAAAGGCAATGGAGAGTAAGACATAGTCCAGCTCAGGGAAGTATGTCACATGCTACTGAGGTGCATGCTCTGAAGGGAGAGTGGCACTGTTCTGTTCTACCAACACCCAAGAGTTTGCTTATTTTGATCATTATTAATTTTGGGGAGTAGTTCCAATAGGAATTGTCTAAATTTGTGAACCCTAACTTACAATTTTTATGAATTTGTAACAAAATATGATTACTTTTCACTGCATTTGTATTGGTATTTATTAAGAATTCCATTAATTTGGGGAACAATTTCTTATCTAGGTTAAATATCTTATTAATCTCTATGTTTACAAAGTCTCTATATATTTGTAAAATTAACCAATTCTCATAATCTCAGTTGTATTTGGACCTTACATTTTCAGTAGTATATATATATATATATATATATATATATATATATATATATATATATATATATATCAATACCATTTAAGAACTGATCCCAATAAATTAAGTTATTTTGTTGTTTCAATACTAGCATTTTGTTGAAGTTATGAGCTTCTAAGCAGTGATTTATATATGCAGTTGGAGACACAGAAAATATTAAGTCTTTAAAACAATGATTAGAATATGTGAACTTTTGGAAAGAGGAAATGATGTTATTTAAATAGGGAATATGAGAAGAGGGTGTAATTCCATTTACACAAAAATCTTTTAATAACCACATAAAACTATTAAGGACTATATGACTGTGATATATTTATTATGGTTTATTATCGAAATGCTGTATGCCAGTTATGCAAAACTTGGAAGGGCAAAATCATGGTTCCAAGTTTCTGTGACATCAGTTCGTACATGTTTGAATCCACAACAGCAAATACTAGTGTGCATTTGCTCATATGAGGTTAACGTTCTGATTGGAAATCGTACCATGTAGGGGATCTGGAAATTTACCCTTTTCCTCACTCTAGTGTGATCTTGGAGTTTGTATATATAATAAGCTGAGGGTGTGGGGGCACAGCCCCACACATTGGGGGTGCAGGGGGCCTTTCCCCCTGCAAAACATTGGTAGGAAATCAGTGGAAGGCAAGGTAAGTTAGGTAATGTCGATAATATTGAATTAAAAGTTTTTTGAAGTAAGTCATGACTCAAACAAATGGGTTTCTACATTTTTTATAGTAAACCATTTATTATTTACTAATAATATTTCTTGATGTATTTGTTTCCATTTGAATCTTAACATGAATTTTACAACACTATCACTTTTACAATTGTTGAAGTATCATACAATTGAATTTCAGGGACACTTATTCCACCCTTATCCCAAGTTTTTCTGTGCCAATCAAAGGAAACTCTTGGTTTATTAGGATGCCAAAAAAATTAAGTAGAATTTTATTTATCTTCTTCATCATTTTTTGGTGGAGAAAGTACTAAAGATTGTAAGACAAACAATATTTTAGGGAGAATTACCATCTTAATAAGCATTAATTGGTCTTCCATGGTAAAGAAGAATTTGTTCCAATTTGTGAATAAACTTAAAATGTTATCAACAATCTGTTGAAAGTTAGTTTGTATTATTTCTTTATTATTAGACATAATGGTTATGCCATACTCTTTCATTTCATTGCTATTTCAACTGAAGTTAGAATATTTTTGTATGAATTGTTTAATGTTTTATTTATTAATATGTACTTGTTTTATTATGATTTAATTTTAAGTTTGAGATTTCTTCAAACTGACTCATAGAGCTAATTATATGTTCTAACAAATTGTGTATATTTTCTATTGTTAGTAAAATAGCATCAGCAAGGAGTTGAATCTTTAGTTCAGAATCTTCTCTTATTTTGAGGCCATTAATGTTCTTATTGGATCTAATACAATTAGCAAAGGGTTCTACAGCCAATGGAAAAAGTAAAGGTAATAATGTACAGCCTTGTTTTTTGCCTTTTTGTAATTTAAAGGAATTATAAAGAAAAAAATATTTTAACATAAGCACAATAGTTATTTTATAACTTAGAAATTAATGCAATTAGCTCAAGTGAGAAATTATACACTTTAGGTGTTTTAAACAGGTGCGACCAATTAACTCAGTCAAAAGCCTTATCTAAATCAAGACTAATGATATAAAGTTCTTTTTCATTTTTTATTTGCATAGTTTATTAATGTATACATTCTTATTATATTATCCTGCACTTGTCTATTGAAAATAAACCCAGTTTGATCATTGTTAATTAGTTTAGGTATAAATAGATTATCTCTGTTAGTTAAAATGGGCATGAACATCTTATAGCCCACATTTAAAAGTGAAATTAGTCTTATGATCATAGGATCATAGGAGGTTACTAGGCTAGTCAGCACCTGTCACCACTGTCAGTGAAGGACATAGGTAGATACCCTGGGACAAATTTGTCGTTTCCCATCCACTCATCAAGGTTACACTTGAAGAGGGTCAGTGAGGTTCTCTGTTTGACATGTATGGGACGAGGACTTATCTTGTTTTAAAATAGATGATGTAAGGGAATGTTTCCATGATGGGGAGACTTCATCAGTTGTTTTTATTTTTCTATAGACCTTATCTAATATTTTAACTGCGTCATCTGATAGTATTTTATATAGTTCTGGTATAAGTCCATCTAAGCCCAGCACCTTATTATTTTTTAACGTTTTTATATGATCTTTGATTTGAATGAATGGTCTATCAATATTTTATTTGTTCACTTGTTATTTTATTATTTTATTATTTATACTTTCCATTAGAAAAGTTTCAACTATGTCATCATTATCTAGGTTATTTGTATTATTATTTATACTTTCATAAGATATTTTAAAGTCCTCAATAATAACTTTAATATCTGCAGTCCTTTTTTATTATTTATATATATTATAATTTCTTTGATATGATTTACTTTATTCATTTTCTTTGATCTAAGAGCCAGTTTTTGCAAGCTTAAAGGGTTTACTGAATAATATGCCTGTTTAAGTTTTTTTTTTTTATTTATTGAAAATTTATTATTTAGAACTTCAACATATTTTGAACTTAAGTTTTTAAGTTCAGACTGACTGATAATATAATTTTAGATTTAACTGTAGTGTGTTGTTGCCTAAGAGTTGTTCTGATTATATAGTGGATGGAGTGATGCCTTTGGCACCCTATATCATATGCAGGTAATATTATTGTGAGGGCATCAAGATCCCATATTCTTACATTTATGTATAAAGCAAAGAAGAGTGTTCCTAAGACTGAGCAAAGAAATACTCTCTGCCTGAACTACCACAGGAAAGGAAGGACAGTGAGACTGAGATGGCTCTGCTGGTTAAATAGCTAGTGATGAGTCAAGTTGCCAGAAATTCACTAGATCCTTCTCTTCAAAGTTTCTTGACTATTTTTCAGACAGTACACTATGTTAAATGTTTTTCACTAGTCAGTAAACAGGATTATACCTATTGTCTAATGATGAGTTGTTACAAGGACATACAAGGACATTACAATGTCAATAAACTGCATTAAACTGCTGAGCTGTGATACCATATTTTTTTTTTTTATATAGTGATGAATAGCTTTTGAAAGTGATGACAGAGTAAAGAAAAGAATAATTTTTTTTGACGATCATGGATGCAATTTTCATGTACATGTGTGACATGAACCATAACCATTTTATAAGGGGAAGAGATTTTTATAAGCTTATAAGCTGATTGAGGACTGGTAAAGTAAACTAAAAAAGTAAAACAACAACACAACTTGAAGAAGTGATTATAAGTATAAGTAGTTATAAATAAAAAAATATAAATATAAAAATAGGATATGGAAAAGTAGCAGTTCAAAGCAGTAAAAATAATTATGGTGATCTTAATAAAAGTAAAGATAATTATTATTTATTAAATTACCACATGTATTTCAATATGACCATTTCATTTTATTATTCAACATGAACAGATGTTTTTATTAGGTGCTTTTTTATATTGACTAAGAATATTTTTATTCTTTTCTATTGCCCATATTTCTTTCTTTCATATGAGCCCCCACCATTTATCTGCCATAGCTGCCATTCCTATTTATATGTCCATACAGTTTCATTAGTGTTACAGCACCATAGGTGCATGTGGACTAGGTAAACATGGCTGGGTTAGTGTATAATTTCATTACTTTTTCTGTGATATTACTTTGGATGGAGTTGGATAGAGGGGGTGGTAGCAGAGGGATGTAGATGAGGGACCTGACATTCCACATTGGATGCAATGGTTGACCGGTGGAATGTGGAATTTTGGAATGCCGACTTTGACTGTTGAGTGACATCACATCAGCTTCATCCTCCATCAACTAGCAGCTCCTGCTAGTTTGCCCCATATATCTGTCACATATGTCCCATGACTCTTATCATCATTGATACATGGAACTCCCGTAATGCCACCTTATATAATTGTAGCTACTAATCACTCATTGCACTAATAATCCTAATTAATTGTGAGTTAATTTGATGTGGTCATCCCTCATCATATTCTTCAGTCTTCTAGTTTTTCATATTCTCTATCATATCTTCATTTTTCACTATCTCTTTTTTTTTGTTCTCTCTGTCCTCTTTCCATTCCTCTCAATCTAAGCCTCTCTCTATCTCCCTCTCTACACTACATTAGCACACACAAAAAATTTGTTAATAAATTTTGTTCTCACTCCATCCCCTCAGAATCTTCTTTTTTCATCTCAGTCTTTTCATCATTTTTCTTTCCATTAATTTCCCCCCACTCATCTAATCAATTAATTATCTCCCCTTTGCCAACATGCCAATCCAATTTCTTTATAGTAATGGGCCTTAGTAAATAAATTAGTAATAATAGTAACATCTATACCTGTCATCCTATCTATTGTATTCAACCTAAACTTTTCAAACTTTCTCAACATTCTTTTAAACTTTATTTTGAGATTTAACTTCCCTCCAACATCCTCCAATAATAGCATGCAATCAAATCACTAAATGCACTGATGCTCTGTACACTTTCACTTTCAACTTTCCTTTCATATAACTTTTATGAGAAAATTTTTTAATACAAATAGATAAAGAGGTCCTTTTTCTTATTCCTCTTCTTTAACCTCTCCTCCTCTTATAACACTCTGATAAACATCCATTAATGCTGATTTGAACATTTGGTTCTCTACAGGTTCTTGACCATTTGAAATGCACTGATGCTGAGCCCCTGTAGCCTGTCCTTTGGGTCTTAGCTTTTAACAAATTTTTACTACATGCACTAGAATTTAAAGTTTGTTGTTTGTCCATCAGCACCATCCCTGCTTTGTTTATCTTCTCCCACAACCAAAAAAAAATAAATCTAACACCTTCCTTGATCTTTAGATTCATATCATATCATAAAAAAACACTTGACTGTCTCTTATCAGGTTTTGTCAAAGTCAAGAGGGTACGTCTAGTTGCATATACTTATAACAGACAAAACTGGAACACCTTCCATTTCTACAGCTTTCCCTCTTTTTATGGGATTACATTTCACGACAAACTCTCCTGAACTCACCTTTTTATGCATCCTAGCACAATCATCCTCCATCAGCACTGGTCGTTCCCAGTCCTCATTTCCCTTTACTTGTATAGAAATGTCCATAAAACTTGCTTTGTTTTTCCATAATCTCCTATTCTGATTAACGTTCTTAATTTAATTTGACCCTTTCCTAAAACCCATGCTTTCTTCTTCACATCTTTAAGCTTTTATACTAATAGCTTCCCCCTTGTTCCCCCACATGATTTTTCTACTTTTTCATTCTCTCTCTTTCTCCACTTCACCCTGTACCTGCTTTTTCTCCAGCTTTTCCAGCTGTTCCTGCATCTTCTTTATCTTCTCCACTTTAATTAACAGATCCTCATCCGAGGGTTCTTCCTCCACCACATTTATCTCTATCTGCTTCTGCCTAATTATTGTTCTTACACCATTATCCTGTCTTGTCTCCACCGACACTGCCATTATCTGCTGACCATTATCCATCCATTCTGCTTTAATTCCATATTCCATTTTGTTTATTTGTTCCTGTCTCTCCCTTTTCTACTTATTCATTTGGACTACCTCACTTACCATTTTTGAATCCATTCTACTTAGTCTGGTCTTCTCTAATTAATTGGATTCCATCTGCACCTCCTCAGTACTGCCCTCCCTCCATTACATACCATAATCACTAAAGGGTGGTCCAATACCCCTTCTGAGCCAGGGGCTCATTTTCAGTTGAGACCTGAGGAGTAAAACTCCAGAAGTATCACATATTTTTACAATAAAAATCAAATCAAAAATAAAAATAATAGTAAAAAATTTAAACCACTTTGAAACATAATAAGAAAATCAACAGTTAGAGAATATCTGTACATAGAGTAGTTTAAATAACAATTGACAGGTCTAGAGAATATCACACATGAAATACATACAAATAGATAAACCATTCAATCAAAATTTTTAAATAAACGTATATATGAATGGATCTACTTCAGTAGCTTAAACATATTACAAATTCACTATATGTTCGAACTTGTAATAGTTCGAACACTGAAGTAAAAAAAGAAACAAAAAACACAAACTGCTGTAGCAGGGGGGATATGCCCCCCCCTACACCCCCCACACCCCTTACTTAAATATACCAACTCTGAGATCGCACTACATTGGGGAAATGGGAAATCTTCCCGTTCTGCTCTGTACATGGATCTCCATTCAGTCTGTTCGGACTTTTAAATGTTTGAGGTTATGGTCTCGGCCATATCGTCTTCGAACATTTAAAAGTTTGATCTACCAAAGGGGACCTATATGAATATTTATGCTATGGAAGTGAGGGAAGAGGGAGGTATAAAGGTATATGAGGCAAGTACAAGGAAGTAAAGAATAGAATAGGGACAAGTAGTTAAAATTGAGAAGAGAAGAGGCTAGATCAAGTCAGTGTTAGACAGCGGCAGGAGCATGTACTCTGAAGAAAAATTTTAAGTTCTTTCTTAACAGGTGTTTTTGATGAATGCTTATGTTTTTAGGGAGTGAGTTCCAAGTATGTGCAACAGAGTATTTGTACAGGGACTTACCTATATTTTTATTGGGTTTATATATGTCAAGGAGGTTTTTGCTGGAAGTACGAAGGTGATGATGGGGGTTGTAGTAGGAGACTAGGTTGGAGATAGAAGGGCAGGAAGAGGGGGTCATTCAGGATAGAGTGTGTAATGTGAAGTTGGAGTAGAAGTAGTTGTTTAGAGATTTCAGGCCATTGGAGTGATTTAAGGGTGAGACAGTGGTAGGATTTATAGGGGGATTAGAGGCAAACCTGGCTCTTTTGTGATAAGTTTAATCTAGTTTAGTGATAACTGAAGTTTGAGCATTAGTAAGGACGGGGGCAGCATAGAGAAGATAGGGTAGAAGAAGGACTGAGTGAGGGAAGGTTTGGAAGAAGGTGGCAGAAATTTCTGGTTGAGATAGAGAAGTAAGAGTTTCTGGTGGGTCTTTTTTATACATTGTTATATATGAATATCAAATTTTAGTTCATCATCAATAATTACTTAAGTAGTTTTGTATGGGGTTCGGGTTTCGTGATGGTGTTATTAAGAGAGGTGATAGAGAAAGAGGGTTTGTGCTGGGTGAGTGATTTAGATAAGATGAGAAGAAGTTTAGTTTCTTTTGGATTTAGTATTAATTGGTTATCAGAGAACTAGGTTTCAACAGAGGTGAAGGTTTGTTGAGTGAGAGCTAGCACTTCAGGGACGTTGTGGGCAGAGGTGATAAGGGTGGAGTCATTGGTATATTGCAGACGTTTTGAGAGGTTAGTAGCAGAGTGAAGTTTGTTAGTGAATATTTTGAACAGAAGGGGGCCTAGAATTGATCCTTTGGGGAACTCCAGTATTTACAGGGAGGAATGGAGAGAGGACAGTTTGCCAGTGGATAGATTGCTGCCTGTTGAAGAGATAGCTAGAGAACCAGTTGATGGAAGAGGTAGAGAGATGCAGATCAAAAAATGTACTAAGGAGTTTAGAGTGAGAGACAGTATCAAAGGCCTTTGAAAGATCTGGGAATAGACAGGAGATGAGCAAGTTACTGTCATGTGCTTCAACTATTGTTTGAATAAAGGAGAGTAATGCAGTGGCTGTGCTATGGTGGGGCCTAAAGCCATGTTCGGTAGAAGTAAGGAGGAGTTGTTTGTCCTGAGAGTCTCTAATGGTCAAATATCTGGATATGTGGTAAAACATGCTTTCCTGTCTTTTATATTATAACTGCTGGTTACATTTTCTCCTGAGAAATAATATTAAAGGAAAATATTACATTGGAACCAAGCGCCTGTTCTGGTAAGCAATGGGAGACAGAGCAACAAAATAATGTTTTGTAAGTATAAAGTAACCTTTTAGCCATGCTGTCAGCTTTTATCCTAGCTGTTAGCAAATCATCTGCTTTATTGTCCATTTGTTCTACCTTATGACAGGTAATGTAGTTTTCCTTATTTAGAATAAAGAAAGAGTTGATGCTATGAATATAATAGTAATGTTAAACCATATTAAACTTACTAAAAATGAAGAACTCAGTATAACAATTTAAGGATATGTAGTTTTAACTATCTCTGTTATTAAAACTACAAATTCTTAAAGTCTCCTGCTGAGACTTGTTTATAGACAGTTGTAACAACATTCAGTAAATCATAATTCATCATATAAAATCATGCACCCCAAAATTATTCAAAACCTGGAGTAGGTTATTACGAGTAGTCATCCATTTTGAGTGCTATCCATACCTTTCAACTGTCCCTATTTTTGCAGAAAGTCACTGATTTTGCATCAAATGTTTGCCCTATTCCTCATAAGATATCTTGTTTTTGTGATAAATCACTCATGATTACAGTCAGTTAGTAATTTCAGTCATCAGAGTTTTACACATATTATTGTTTAAAAATGCATCCTGATGCAAAACCTATTCTTCTATTAGCATTTGAATCATCTTTACTGAATTATAATTTATGACATAAGCAATCATACATTTATATAAATGAAAACAAACCATATAGACATAGTTATGAACATTAAACATCACATTTAATCTTCTGTATAGTCATTGTCAATCCAGCATTATATTGCTCACTCACTTGCTGCCTTCCCTTAAACCTCATTCCTCCTCCACAACATTATTCTGCATATAGTGATCCCACAATTTCCATTTTTTCTATGTAATTTGCTCCTGTCCTTTTCTAAAGATCATCCTTCCATTTCCTTTATCTCTGTTACTTTATTCACTACTTCAAATACAGTTGGTTTAGAGACTGATTTCCATTTTCTAGTAAGTGCTTTTTCAGCAGCCAGCAGAAATAAAAATAGTAAGGCATTACTATGATAAAGCAATTCAGATCCTGTATCCCACATCAAAAAAATAAATAAATAATAGTTTCCTTAGTTACACTAATTTGTTCTCCATGTATTTCTGACATACTATGTAGGGATGTTTTAAAGCCTGCCAACTCATTACACTTTCAAAATATGTTATCAGTCACCTCTTTCATCCCCATCACACCTCCAAATGTCCGCTTTGTTGGATTAGAGTAGTATTTAAAAAAATTCTTCCTTTTGATTTTGCCTTCCTCCCATGATTTTTGGCTTTATCCAGAACTACCAAATAAGTTGAGATATATGGTACGACCTCAAAACATTCATATCTAAGTAATTTTTATTGGTGTTATTATAGCAAATTAGAGAGTTCCAGGCATTCCATTTTACTGCATTTGCTTGCTACAATTTTTGTCTTTCTCAGTGCTGTTTTACTTGATCAGTCTGGAAAACTAACATCATGCGTCCATTTATTGTTGCCACTGTATCTCAGGTATTTCATTATATCTTTGCACTCTTGACTTTTTTAATGCAGCAGAGTCATTAACTGGTTATTAAAAGTTCATTGAACCTGCTGTAGTAAAGTGATCTTGGATGCCTTTTTCCAAGAATCAGTTTGAATCTCCCTTTATATTAGTCATGCTAGACATACAGAAATGATTTTTAACTTCTTGGGAATTAGAATAGCAGTAGTATAAGTAATAAGCATATTTTGCATCTTCACTAAACTAATTGCATTTTCATTTCTTTTCATAAATTATTCTGAATTTTGTCCTCAGAGCTCTTTCCTCTTAACAGTATTTGTAGATGCTCAATAAAATAAATTGTCTGACTTGCATGGTTTTAAGGCTTCCAATTTTTGTCCAAGTGGTGATAGACCTTCTTTCACATTCTTCTCAAAGTGTCAAGACTAGTATTCCAATCTAGGAGATATTAACTAACCAGTTTTACTTCTACTTCAAAGAGCTTTAATCCAGATGTAAGCTATGTTTACTATTCACCAGCATCTGCATTCAGAAAATGTATGTTTGAATGCTGGCAAAATGTGATGTATTGGTTTATAAAAGTATTTTGTAATTTCCATCATGTCATCTGTACTCTTACAATGTAGCACAGAACAAAATAAGTCTGACCTTCTTTTCGTGAATTTGGGTTAATGATATTTTGTTTTCTTTTCTTACTGAGACACAACTGTTTTTATGCATAATATTTCAAAACCTCTCTTGTACTGGTAGCTGCATCCCTGACTTTTTACACTGCAACATACCGACATTTCACGCAAACTATAATCCTTGAGCGTTTTTCTCCTTTGTGAATATTGTCAGAAATTGTAAGATTATGGCATTCACTATTTCTATTGTTAGGAAAATTGTCTTTCAATTTTAACAGAGGATTGTAGGTGAGTCATTGCCATGTTATCATCTATTCTATACTTTATTGGTATGGTGTTTTTGTTTTTACATGTCCTGTGAAGAATCCCACCATACTGTGTCCCTATTGTGCCCTGGCAAGAAAAGAAACATGAAGCTGCCATTGGCGATTGGGTCTATATCAGAACACTGAAGTTTTAAAACTTTGAATGTTCTAATATCGACCCCTATTCAGCGAAAGCTTAAAATAACGAACATGCAGAACAGTGAATTTTTTCCCAGGGAAAAAATTTGCTGTTCCGAAGCACATACACACAACACAAGCACACCAAAAAAACAGCAATCTACACACATACACTTAAAATCCTTCATCTAACCCACAGTAAACTGTACATACACTGCTATCTATCCACTTACCTTAACCCTAAGGTCCGTCACTATCGTACACTCACATCACCCATGCCCTAACCCTAACTCACCTACCCTGCCCTAACCCTAAAGTCTGTCACTTTCGCTCACTCACCTGACCCGCGCCCTAACCCTAACTCACCTAACCTGTGCCCTAACCCTAACGTCCACCACAATCGCACAGTTACCTGACCCGCGCCCCAACCCTAACTCACCTAACCCATGCCCTAACCCTCACGTCCACGCAATCGCACACTTACCTGTTCCCGACCCTGAACTTTCCACCACAGTGCTAAAAATAGCAAAGCCACAGAAATGGCCAACCGAATTCGTTCCCTAGGAAAAAATTTGGTGTTCTGCAGCTTCGCTATTTTCAGCGTTAGCTGAATAGGGGTCGATATTAGAACATTTGAAATTTCAAAACTTCAATGTTCTAATATAGACCCTTGGTGATCATACCAGGCTTTGGCTGCTATCACCATCAGAACCAGACAGCTCCATGACATCAGGCAATTGTATCAATGCAACCTGGCAATACTGCACCTGTGAGAACACCAAAACAAATCAATAAAACAAAGTAAGACCCTTTACCAATATCTAAAGAAAACCTAGGAAATTAAAAAGTACTACTTAACATGGTGGTATAAGAAACTAATCGGTAATATGTTGATGGCCTCTGCACCTGTACCTCTGATGTTCCTGTAAAAATAGTTGCAGTGGCTGTAAGCTGTACTGTAACACACATTTATTTCTTGTGGCAGATAACATGTCAATTTTAAGACATACCTGCTTGGGGAAGCAGTAAGAGATATTCTTGGTGGTTGGCTTAGCTCTGTGCTTATATTCAGGAGTCCATCATGGATTGTGGAAAAATTCAAACACCCATGCAGAGATGCCAGGAATGCCTCCAGCTCTTTTAACAGGAGTTTGGTCAGTGGCCTGCCTCCTCCTCCAGCTCTTTTAAAAGGAATTTGGTCAGTGGCCTGCCTCATATCTCCCTCAAGTCCTGTGCCAGGCGGGTTATCCAAATGTTCGCAGCATTTATTAATCTGTTGGCTTGATGGCTCACTTAATCATGCATCCCTTTCTGATCATTAGTGACATCTCACCAGTTGCTTCCATGAAAGGACCATCAGTTTAAATGGAGGGCCTGCAACATGTTATTATTCTCTGCTTGGGAGAACTTGTTTTATAAGGCAAAAATTATATGAAGCAGTTGTAAAATATTGTGTTTTACTACATACCCAGTTAGGGACTTGAGAGCAAATTGCAAAATTTCACCCCCCCCCACAAAAATAAGCAAATTATTCTTATGTTATAACTTAACACTTCTAGTTACAAAATGTCATTGATAAACAACTTTAGCATTTCTCCCCATCTCATTTATTATTACTTAATTGTACCTACTACATTGCTATTATACTGATCTTTGACCAACATGCATACATGTTCACACACACACATACACACACACACACACACACACACACACACACACACACACACACACACACACACACACACACACACACACACACACACACACACACACACACGCATATGCATACCCATCAATCACAGACATTTGTATTTGTATAACTGTACACACTGGATATTTTCTTGAGATGAAGTAAATGAATACATTTATAAATATAAATGTCTCTCAGTTCACTAATGTCAACACCATGTGGTGCAGCTCCCATCTGCCATCCCAGCTTCTTAGCTCAAGAATCATAAACAAAAATACAATCCGGAACAATTTAAATATTTCCCTTATATATTTAGAAAATTGATCAAATAATGAGCTTTCAATTAGCAAGCATTTTCTGAAGGATATGAAGCCTGAAATTCACACGCATGCATTATTTAGTGACTACGATCCACAGTAATTTGCCAGAAAGCCACACATTTTATAAGGAGCAAAGCAAAGTACCTCTCAATTTCGGGTCTATATTATATCCTCGAATGCTTAAAAAAGCGAACGCTGATTGATCAAACTTATTTTCCCGAAACTGCAAAATATCGAAGCAGCAGAAACTCAAATTTTTTCCTAGGGAAAGAATTTGGTTGTCTGTTTCTGTTGCTTCGGTGTTTTCAGTGTTATGGTGGAAAGTTACCGGTCGGATTCAGGTAAGTGTGTGATTGTGTGGATGTGAGTGTTAGGGTGATTTAGGTGAGTTAGGGTTAGGGCTCGGTTTAGGTGTGTGTGCGATTGAAGTGGACATGAGGGTTAGGGCGGATTTAAGTGAGTTAGGGTTAAGGAGTGGGTGAGGTGAGTGTGCGATAGTGAAGGACCTTAGGGTTAGGGTTTGGGTTAAGGTAAGTGGGCAGTTAGTGGTGTGTGCATAGTTTAGTGTAGGGTTAGGTATCAGATTTTAGGTGTATGTGTGTGGATTTCTGTTTGTTTGGTGTGCTTGTGTTGTGTGTATGTTGATCTGACAGTTCGAGATTGTAAGCTTTCGCTTAAATTAGGTCGATCAGTCAGAGTTTGCTTTTTAAGCATTCGATGATATAATATAGACCCTCAATTTCTTTTCTCAAGAATTCCAGACAAAGCCAAAAATAAAGGAGAGCTAAATTTAAATATTATATTATACATTTGATAACCAGATAAATCTACTGGGCAAGGTGTCCCTTTTTAGAGGTAAACCAGGAACATTGTGTGGTTAAGTAACTTGCTCAAAGTTACACAGCAGACAAATGGAAGTGAAAGGATTCAAAACCCATACCTCTGACTACAGATGGAGATTGATAACATAAGTGCTAGACAACTCCAAATCACATACAATGTTAACAGAACAATAATTGTAGCAGTGACAAGCATTTTCTGAACAATAAAAACTATGAAACTGTAATGGCATTACTAACTGACAATAATCCTCTGTGATTACCAGAAAAAAAAAAAAACAGAAGTTAATGAGAGACAGGGCTTAAATATGAGGCAAAATCAGTGATGTTCTACAAAATCAGACACAGATAAGAGGCAGACTACTTTAAATCTTTTAAAAGTTCTTTTAAAAATCAGAATAAGGAAGTTTACATCAACATGTATTTTCCAAACACTTAAACAGCTAAAACTATGAAAATGTAATTACTGACATTACTGACTCACTATAAACCTTAGTGATATAATCTCCCTTTTTTTAATTTCTCCAAATCTTTTGTGTCTCTAATACCATGACAGGAATGGACCCCATTCCTAAGTCAAAGTGCAATTAAGGTTCATAGGTTCATAGGTAGTTACTAGGCTACCGGGCCTGGGGTCTATATAAGCCTAGCCAAAAAGGTTCCCTGGCTTTCGCCACCTAAGAAAATTATTTTCCTGTGCCCCTGTCAAGCAGTGCCACAGAAGTGATCTCTGGGGTGAATTTTCTATTTCCCATCCAGTCATCAAGATTTTTCTTAAAGAGGCCAATGAGGAGCTTTGCTTGACATGAATGGGTAGTTTGTTCCAGAATATGGAAAGTCTCCGGGAAAGAAATCTATCCCTCCAGCATGTTCTGTTTATTGTGGTGACAAGGTTTAGGTTCCCTGGAGTGTGTGGTTTGGAGAGATTGGGATTTCTTTAAGTGTAACATGTCCAACAGCTCTGGATTTTCCATAGCTTTGTGTGATAAGCAGAGATCGCCTCTGAGTATGTGATTTGCTGGAGTTTTTTGATAAGTTCTACTCTTAAATAAATTTATAAATAACAAATATAATTCCTAAAAACAAGTTGATTTATGTTTGTAAATTTCTTGTATAATTTAAGATAAAAGAGTAGATTCATCATTGAGAACGTATTCTTATTAATACACGATGCAGCTAATTAGTCTTATGTGATTGGATGTTTTGTTTTTAAAAAATAGGGGTGGATACTATAAAAGCACTATGCACTTTATTTTTGATGTATTCTGACAAAGTTAAAGACGAAAACGTTGTATTGTTGGCGTTATATTGTATTCTCCGTGGTCTATGCTGTGTATTCGTTTTGAATATTAAATGTGGAAATCTACTGGACTGGGATTTATTTGCGCTTGTGTGGTGGACTTTTCGTTTTAATAGTTGTAGAATGGTTTGTAGTTGTCTTTGGAATCCGTGGTGATTTTATTTTCATAACTGGCTTTGGAGGATTTTATGAAGGATCTCATTTTCTTGCTGAGGCTGACCAGGGAGTTTCTACAATCTTGGGATTTTATTCTTTTTTGCAACAGCTTCTTCCTTCTGTTGTAGGGTTTGTTTATGGCAGGGGACCACCAGATTAGCTTCATTTTTTTGGAGGATAGCGTCTTAGTTCTGTTGGGGATGGCACGATCCATGCACTAATGTATGTGCCTATACAGTGCATTTGTGTAAGATTCAGCAGTCATACATCTATTTTCCATCTACATGGGTGTCATGAAGTTTGCCACTTCTGTCTTAAGAAGCATGAAGTTGGCTTTGGAGTAGTTTATGATGGTGGTTTCCTAAATGGGGGGGTGGGGGTGGGATATGAATGTCTAGAGTTCATGAAATTAGTATTGTTTCAGTCTTTGATGTCAGCCAAAAGTGCTCTTCACAGCACCGAATTGTGCCCAGTAATGACTCCTTCTGCAATTTGTATGGGGTTACATGTATTGGTAACATATCTAAATATGATTATAGAATCTTTTTTATAAGACCTGTTGCTTCTACTACCATTGGAAATATCTGGGTATCTTTCATCCACATTACTCTTGTTTCGGACTGCAGATCTTGATATTTTATGACTTTGTGTCTCTATGTATGCAAGACACTGTAGTCACTGGGTGTGGCGATTTCAATGATCAATGCTACGTTTTTCTTTTCATGGATCACTATATCCTGTTTTCTATCATCTATCTTTTGAACTGTTGGTAATGGGTGAACCCATGTGATGTAAACTTCATCATTTTCTATGATGCTTTGTGGCTCATGTTTCCAATGTTTTTCAGTTACTTCAGTACCATAATATTTGCATAATCCCCAGTGCAACAGTCTTGCCACATCATTATGCCTTTTAGTATACAGTCCTTCTGCCATTAGTATGTCACAACCAACAATGAGGTATGCAACTGTTTCCAATTTGGTTTTAAAAAACCTACATTTGTCCAACATGTTCAATGGACTTTGTAAACCAGGGTATATGTAGCCCACTATCTTGGGCGGCCAATATTAACCTTTCATCTTTTGTTTTAAATTCACCTCTCCTTAACCATTCCTGCATTCATTCATTTCTGATCAACATGAGGTTCTTCCAGAAGTTTTCTATACTTGCATCTATATTTATGCATTTTCCACATTTCTTGCCTTCTCATCTGGTCTTTCACCTTATATTCTTTCTTTTGTTTGTTGACACATTCAGTTGCTGTCTGATTTTTAACTACTTCTGGTTTGATTTCTATTCCTGTTTGACCGTGATATGCTTCTGCTAGATTAAGCAAGAGAAGTCGTCTTAGATTTATTCTGAAGAAGTCTCAAGTTTGTGGTAGTGACAAAACCACTTAACCTGTATTTATTAAAGTTCTGTTTGTCATTTTATTTGCTTGGCCGTCTGTTTTTTTTTTTATACGGAATATGTGCTTTTCTAGGAGTATGGAACTTATGATGTGAAACTACCAAAGAGCCAATTTTGTTTATTTAGTTTATTGGTGGCTCTTTTCTAGCATTGTTTTTTTTTATTTGATCTTGTGTCTTCATTTGGGATGGCACAGTTTCACATGGCTGATACTCAAAATGGACTCAAAAGTATTACCAGCCTTTTTTGTTTTGTGTGCTGTGTCCTTTCACAGTCTTACATGGCTGGCACTTAAAACGGATTTTAAACTATTTTACTACTAGCCCTTTTTGTCTTGCGTGCTGTGTTTTTTCATCTAGTTGAAATATTTTGCTGGATTATGGCGACAAGAAGCAACTTTTCGAATACCAAAAAAATGTCTTTGGAAACTGGTGGTAATCTCACTCAATTAGTGATGATATTGTCCTAGCAAGTTGCTTCCCTTGATTGGAAAAATTGGTAAACTACAAAAAACACAATGCGTTGCGACATCCAGAAGGAGGGAGAAAGTGACATTTTAGTCAAGATTAGCCAATCAAGGTGATTTTACTGAACCAAACCAATCAAGAATGGACATTCCCATGCATTCACAAGAACAGGAATGTATATCTAACCCCGAGAACACACATAACCAGGAGAGAGATGGTTTCAACTTTAAAAACTGGATTAAGAAGGATGTTACCTTCTCAGGACCTGATTTGAGTGTTATGGTAAAGGAAACACCTAAGATATTTGACAAAAAGCTTTTTGAACTTGAAACATATTTATTGAAGGTACGTAACTTACAATGTGATAATTTGTTTTTAAAGGAAAGTCTTACCAATCAACACATACCCAAAGGTCTCAGACTGTATAAGTATCTGAATGGAATATCTTCTGTAGATATTGAAATTGAAAAACGTTTTAAACTGTTTGATGGTCTTGTTTTTGATTTAATGAATTTTATTATTAAATGTAATGAAAAATTTATTAATGCTTTGTTTAATGAACTAGAAAGACTGAATGATGAAATTTTAACAGATTTGTTGTTTGAATTTAACACTGAACGATATGATGGTATTTTTAATAAGGTCGAAAAGAATGTTAATTTGAATTTAAGATGGAAACACAAGAAGTTACAGAGGGACAATCAGGAGTATAAGGCCTAGAAAATGTACCCCATCCCTAAATCCTATATAGTAGATATAGAACAAAGTACAATTAATAACAATGTTAGAGGAGCTGTGAGGTATGAGAACAGACACCCTGACCCACAGAATGACGTTGAAACAAATTTTCAGGATGAATATATGGAACAAGATAACGAGTATTACAGTAATCATTTTCCCCCACTAAAAAGGTCTGAACATCTAGAAAATAAAAATAGGTAAAAAGTTTTTTTTAGAGCAGAACCAACACACCAATTTCACGAGAGGTAGGGGGAGGGAGAGAATGTGGAGGAATGAAAATGCAATGACGTTATGCCCCTGAGTCAAAATATTAGGATTATAAGTACACATGATGGTAAATTTAATTCATTTAATGGTTTTAACATATTTAATTATACACATTTGCAGCTGAAAAATATTCTTTATCCTGTTTAACAAAGGTTTTAAATTTGTTCCCTACTTTAGAATAGGTTTGTTGGATACTATTACTGAATTAAAATTATTTACATGAAAGCTTAATTTACAGCTTATGTTTCAGGATCAGGAGACACCAGGGACAGGAACCCCAGTATTCAAGAGGAAAAGTTCTAGAAAGAACATCAGTAACTCTCTATTCAAGCATTTTTTACAAAGTTTAGATTTGGTATTTTAGAATTGGTACCTCTGAATGCAAGGGGAGCGTGGTGGGAACATTTTCTTGAACTTAAGAAATTTTACTTGATAATTAAGTTAAAATCCCACTTACCACTGGGTATTGATGACTTGGTTTCTATTTCCCCTGTTTTAAAGAAGAAGGCTTTGAATTTCTAAATTATTTAACTGCATTTTTTAGCTGCATTATTTTGTTGGAATTTTTATCTTGCATAATTTGCTACATAATACGTTTTTATATAATATGTACTTATATATTTTTTGTATGTATATATAAGTTTATACTTTATATTATACAAAAGGATATTTTCTGTGTGTAAAGGTAATTGGGGTACTTTGGCCCTTAAGAAAATATAAAGGTAACAACAATATTCATTTTAATTGCCATCTTAAATTGCTTTACTTAATAGCCGATTAAGTAATTTTTAAGTATTTAAGCAAGTGACTCTGGGTATGACATTGTTTTGAAGAAGTCCCAAGTTTGTGGTAGGGAAGAAAGTGCTTAACCTGTATTTATTAAAGTTCTGTTTGTCATTTTATTTGCTTGTACATCTGTTTTTTTATACAGAATAAGTGATTTTCTAGGAGTATGGAGCTTATGGTATGAAACTACCAAAGAGACAGTTTTGTTTATTTAGATTTATTCTCCACAAAACTTTCACTACGTTTGGATCTTGTGAGGTCAGCAGATATGTGTTTAGTCCCATGATTGCAGAATGGGGAATATATAATCTTGGTATGCACCATTTTTTATAAATCATTTGGTGAGCATGAAGGATCCTTCTTGTTTTTCTATCTAATCTATCCAACATGTTTTGGGGCCAGTCAGACACTCCAAAACTGTAAGTAAAGACAGGAAGAGCAAATTGGTTTATAGGTTGGATTTTGTTCCTAGATGTCAATGCTATTTTTAGGATTAATTTTAGTCTTCTAAAGTATTCCTTACTAAGTTTAATTCAAATTTGCTCCTGTTTTATTATTGATCCTTCATCATTTCCCAAATGTTTATACATTCCCACTTGCTCAAGTTCTTTTATATCACATTTTTGTCCAAAACTGATGTTTTCCTGGTTCTGCAGTTTTCTTGCTTTAAAAGTTGCTTTTGCACATTTATCAAGACTAAATGACATTCTTATATCATCTGAAAAAGTTTTGACAACTTGCAGTTGTACTTTCAGTTCCTCATCTCATTATCTATATAGTTTTAAATCATTGACAATGAGAAAAAGATACATCTTTACACTTTGTTGTTTTCTAGGACCCAAATTATAGCCATGGCCTAAGCTGTTAAGTAGTCAGATTAATGGAATAATGTCAAGGCAGAATGGCAGCTGTGACAGAGAGTCACCCCGGAATATCACTCTTTGAATTTTTGTCCCTGGGATAACAATTTGTCCTTTATCATGGCTTAATTGCAAAGTGGTTTGCCACTGTTTCATGGTCACTGTAATGTAGTCAATTAGTGTAGGGTGTATCTTATATATTTTCAAGCACTCTTTTATCCATGAATATGGGATACTATCAAATGCTTTTTTGTAGTCAGTCCATGACATACTTGGATTCTTTCCCTTTTTACAGGTCTCCACTATGACTTTATTTAACAACAAATGATCTTTTGTTCTATATGACTTTCTTTTATTGCTCTTTTGTTCTACTGCCATAATTGAGTTTTCTTCTAAATGACTATAAACTCTGTTGGCATCAATTCCAGTGTATAGTTTATACGTCGTCAGATGGCAAGTTATCGGTCTATATTTTTTACTGTAGCTTGCAGGTTCACTCTTAAATAGGAGGACTGTTTTTCCTGTTGTTTGCCAGGTTGGTGTCTGATCGTGATGTGCATATAAATAGTTCTTACTCATGGCTAAATCTTTGTGCAAATATGTTAATACTTTTAACCAAAAGTTAGGTACTGCATCTGGGCCTGGGGTTTTCCATTTAGAGGCTTTTCTTAACTTTGTTTCAATCTCTCTGGCTGATACTTCATCCCATTTCATATCCTGTACCTTTAAACTTCTTATTCTTTCTTTTACTTCTTCTATCCCTTTAGCATCTTTGTTAAGTTCCACAGGATCTTCATAGATACTTCTCCGAAATGTATCTATTTCTTCTTTTTTTGTCAGTCTTTCAATTCCTTTTACCTTATTTCCCAATTCTCTATAAAACTTTTTTGGGTCATCAGCAGATTGCTTATTTTGTACTTTTCCTTTATATTTACCTCTGTATCTTCTACGTTTTTCCACCTGTGCTGAGATATTTCGTTTATTTGCGATAGTGCATGATAGACCCTGGTCTGTTCTAATTGTGCGCATTGCTTTTATCACGTCTATCTTTCTTAGTATTTTTGTTGATCAGTTACCTCTTCTATATTCTTCTAACAGTGACACTTCTTGTCTTAATTGCTTTATAGTTTTCTCTGTTCGATACTTCCATGATGGTATTCGATTTCTCTCCTTCCTTTCTCTCACTACCCTGTGTTCTTGTGGTAGAACTTTATTAGTTATTAATTTAGCTGCACAATAATATATCCTGTTTACTTCTATTATATCACATGGATTTCTATGGATAATCCTAATTACTGTGTTGATTTGTTTTATCAAACTTCTGACTTTCTGGGTTTTATTGACCTTCTGCAGTCTATTTCTTTCATTGATCTTAATATGTCTATCTATGTCTATTAAATCAAGCAACTCTTCTCTTACCTGACTTTCTTCTAAACTGAAGGCACATTTTTTGTTTTACATTTCCTGCGAGCATTCTATAGAAATTTCTATAGGATCTTCCTGTGGCACATTCTCCTCAGTTTCATTGTGTGCCATCCATTGCTCTGTCATATGGGAACTCACTAGCCTATCACTCCTCTGCATTGAATGTATCAGTTTCCACAGTTTCCTGTTCCTTCCCTTGCTGTCCAGCTTCAAGTGAACATTTATACCAGTTTCCTGTGGAAGGCTCCAAAACATCTTCATATGGCACCTGACCAATTGCTTGCCGTTCCACTGGTCTCCCTTTAATTTGGATATCCATTGCTCCACCCTGTTGTGGTACTTTCTGAATTAGATTTTCTACACTGAATCCTTCACTTCTCAGGTGCTCCATAACCTCAGTTTCTATTTCTTTAACTCCTCCATTACTAATCTCCTTTTCTACTTTTCCTCTTTGTCTTCTTATTTTTTGTAATGTAAAGTTTTCCATGTCTGGATTCCTTTGCCTGTAGTTCTCTTCAAAAATCTTTGGTGCTGCTCTTTTTGTATTGTTTAGTTTTGCTTTCTCTTATGCATAAATATTACACCATATTAAATCTCTTTTTCTCTTCCATGTCCATATTTCTTCTTCAGATGTCTCCTGATCTTCTTGCTTCTCCTTACTTTGGGGACTCACTCCATTATGCTGTGATGTAACCTGTGTTAGACCTTCTATATGAAACCCTTCACTTCGCAGACACTCCATAACTTCAACTTCTATTTTTTAACTTCTACTTTACTAATCTTTTCTACAGTCCATCTTTGTGATATTATTGTTCTATTGTGAAATTGTCCATACCTGGATGCCTTTGCCTGTATTTTTCTTCAAATATCTTTGGGGCTGCTTTTTTATATTGATTAATTTGGCTTTTTCCTTTGCATAAATATTGCACAATATCACATCTCTCTTTCCCATGTCCATATTTCTTTTTTATACTTTTCAAAAATCTCTAGGTTTTTGTTGTTTATATTTTCGCACTTCTTCAGATGCTTTTTTTTCCAAACAGATAAAAGTTTCTTGATCTATGTACTGCTTTTCACAAATCTGTTCTATTAATGAATACAATTTTTTATTTGAAGCTTCTGACAGTTTTTCTTGTGGAAGTATTTTTCTTTCCACTAATTTCTCTCTTAATCATCTTGTTTATCTTCTGTTTGGAAATTCTGGGCTTTTTGCATAATAGTAACAATATATAATTTATTTCTTATCCTCAATAGTCTACTTTATCATCTTTATGGCTCTTCTTTGGCATATCAGTTTTTGATAGGTTATGTTTCATATTACAGCAGTCATAAACTTTAAAAGCATAAAATCTTTGAAGCTCCAGGAATATAACTAGTCCCATAATCCCAAAGACACATTGGCAGGAATCCATTAACTGCCATTAGAAAGCATATACCTAAAGGTAACACATGTCCATCAATGTGGCAATTTACTAAACACAAAGAGCAGTGCAGCTGTACCCAACCTGTACCTTTCATTCTTCAGTCAATTTATCATAAATCTGCTTTTTATAACTTCTTATTATTTTGTTGTTTGGCCTGATGCCTCATAGTCTGCAGCATTACAATTTTCCTATACTTGTTTCAGTTCTAATTTCTCAAGTTCCAGACCACTTTGTGCTTTCAGTTCTTATGATCACTGGCCACCAAAATTCAGCTGAGCGAGTGGGAAAGACCGCTATTGGGTTAGCTGAGCAGAAATTGTGCTTGTGCTTTCAGCAGAATGGGAGTGGGGATTCATTAAAAAGAGAAATAACTTTTTTAAAACAAGTTGTACCATTTCAGGTGCTAGGGCATTATGGGGGTGCATAGTTTCACAGAGGGGATACGTGCCTGTGTGGCCCCATGTGGTGCCACCCCTGATGGTCAAGAGTCATGTTGTCAGTGAAGGACATTTATTATTTATTTTGCATTTATTAACTGGGATAGTCTGTCTGAGCACAGAACCCCTCTTCATTGGAGGCCCTGGGATGAAAGCCCCATAGAAACAGAAATATCCTATGATTCAAATTGATATTTCTAAATATATAAAGTCACAGTTCTGCTCAGATATAGAAAAGAGCTGAGCTATACAAAACATTTTGCTAAGAGTTTAACAACTGATGAAACAGATACACAGGACAGTCATGCCATAATACAAATGCATTACCTTGAAAAATATGTAAGATTTTTCTGACTGTGAAAACATGGTATTTGGCTATAAGTTTAACAACTAATGTAGCACAGAATGTAATGACATTCAGATGCATATCACTCATGTACTGACAGCTTACGACAATTTTACATAGACAAATAACATGTCTCTTTAGTATCGAGCACCTGGTTTCAGATGGTGATTAAGTATAGGTGGGATTACTAGCAGAAGTAATTCTAGACAGTAATTTGGTTTAGATATTCTAAGAATTCTAGAGAATTAAGAGTAGATAAAACAGAAGTGCAAGAAACAGTACAAGTCAGCATTTTTGGTTAGCAGATGAGTGTTACCCAGGAGGTGAGCAGGGGGAGAGCCATGATTGTCTCTGATGTTGTTTTCTTAAAGGATTGATATTTATTTCTTAGTCTGAGGTGAAGGGGGGTTGTTATGTTGACATCCACACCCCATTCGATGGACATTGCACCCATGCTGTGCAATCCACCTAATAAATACAGGAAGATGCAGATAGATGTCCCTGAGGAGCAATGTCTTTACCTGCAGTAAACTGCCTATAGATTGTCACAACCTCCATAATGCAAGTGTAAGACAGTGGTAGACACCATTCTGGTAGCTGGATATGCCACGGGTGTCATCTGTCTCCCAAGCTATATGAGTCTATGGTCATAATGCAATGTTTATTCAGGATCAAAATGCAGGGACAGGCAAAAAATAATTCTAGGTTTGAGGATTTGGTAAGAGTAGTAAGTGGTCTGCTTGATGACCTCAGGGAGAACATGGGCAAAATGTACAACATCATGAACATGTAACACACAGAGTTTACATAAAGCAGGTACCCCTTTCGGGGCAGACATCTTGGATGATGCTCTTCCCATGGCTGGTCCACCTCCATATTTGGTGGGTAGGTCCACCATGCAAGGGGAGGAAGGCCACATTCAGACACAAGTAGTGCTATCATCTCTACTCCACCATTTAGTGTACATGGAAGTATGTTGTGATATAGATATGTGTGTGTGTGTGTGTGTGTGTGTGTGTGTGTGTGTGTGTGTGTGTGTGTGTGTGTGTGTGTGTGTGTGTTTGTGTGAGAGTAAGTGTTTGGTGCTCATGTAAAGTCCACCCATGGAATGGACCACCATTTATGATCATGGAGCATTCTGTCCCCTTAGTATGGTGAGGATCATGCATGTGATCCTTCCAGGAAATGACACTGCTATGGAGAAGGACATACATTGTCTACTTTGCACATACCTCTCCTACAGGTGCCCTGGGCATTTCCACAAGATCCTGGTACAGTGCTACAATATTTGGCACCACAACTCTGAAATTGAAACTCAGTCTCCGAGGAGACAATCTGCCCTTGTCCTGATTTGTTGTGTTCTGTTTGTGAGACACTGTTACTGGTCATAAGGCTGCCCCTGGCAAGCTCCAACCTGATTCTAGCTACCCCCCTCCTTAATCTACCTACTCCTCTTGTATCCTTCTCTTTCCTCATTTCTCTCTCCTCTCCATAGTATCAATACTACTACATACCAACACCCTGTTTTTCTTTCTAAATAATCCCTTGAATCTTGACTAACTTATTGTTACTGTGTCAATATACACTGAAACATGTACAAAACTGTTAGATTAGTTAACTTCACTTTACTGTAAATATTCTTGTATATATCATTTGTGATGTAAATTTATGACTTTAATGACCATAATTGTGACTGGAGCTTTTCTCCTCGGATCTCCACTGAAAACAGGCTTTTGGCTCAGCTGGACCAACCTGGTTAACAAATGACAATAAATAAATAAATACATTGTAGACATCTGCTATTTGGAAAGAGGTACTGTGCAAGAGCTGGTTGTGATGTGTTGTCCTTATATGCAGATCCATGGGATATGTGGAGTACCTATCCTTATGGATGCCAAGGTATGTGTGGCTTTCAGAATACTAGCAACAGGGATCTTTCATTTACCACCTGGGCACACTAGGTGCATCTCAGGCATCTGCCCCAATAATACTCCAAGAGATCCTTGGTATTATGCTACAGCATATGTGGTTTTCATGTAACACAGTGGAGACAGGCAACACCATGCAGGCTTTTTATGAGATAGCCCATTTCCACCAGAGTACTGGGGACCATAGACTGCATCTGCTTTGCAATAACAACTCCACTTGTGAAGCAGGGTAGAATGTATTTCAGTTCGAAGGGGATCCCCTCTATCAATCACCAGGTGATCTGTCAGGCACTGGGTTTAATTACAGTGTGTCTACAGGCCACCCAGACAGTGCTAACAACTTCCACATATTGTACTCATGTGACTTATTCCAGAGGGGTGATTTTACTCAGGGGCATCTTACTGGTGATGCTGAATATGCCCTGGAGCCACTGTTAATAGCACCTATCAGCAATCCCCAGACCATAGCACAGAATGGCTGCAACTATGCCCTAACACAGATCTGTGTCATTGTCTAATGTGTTTGGTTTACTGAAGGCCACTTATGCTGTTTGGATATATCTGGTGGTGCCCTGCAGTGTGACTTTGTCACATGCAGCATGATATTTTCAGTCTGTGAATTTTAGACAGACCTTCTCTACAATGTTCCATTTTATCTCCCCTTATACATTTCCCTCATCCTTTACTCTGATAATAATATCATTTATAGATCTATTCAGTTCAAATTCTGTTATCAAATTGCTGCCAGAACAAGACACAAACACCTTAGTAACTCTTGAATTTGCGACAGAATCATACAGTGATCTTAAAAAAAGTACTGTTTTTTTTTTAGAACCGAGCCAAAGTCTTTATTTATCCCCCCAGGCTAGGAAATATTCTATAGTAAACAAGAGACTAATAAATGCATTCAGCACTTAAATATCTGGCTGGATCAATTGGAGAACTTCCAGGATCATATCGTGGTCATAAAGGTAAAAATAAGTAAACTCCTCTGCAAGTTAAAGAAAATCGCAACAGGAAAAAGGCTTCCTCGTCCAGCTTCAGTATGGGCTGCCTACCACTGCAATAAATTCCAAAAAATACTTCAGAGCCCTTCTGACAAACACCAGTCCCATATGCTGATTCATCTCTTTAGGTTCTTGCAGAGGACACTATTACACTGCAATAATGGCTCATCACTCAACACTGACCCAAACTGCTACTGGCTTATTTAGAAGCTACTCTGTTAAGACTCATTATGACTTTTGGCTAACTGACTGACCTAGCATACTTCTGGCTACATCCGAAGATCTGTCTGACCCACAGTTCCTACTTCACACATACCAGGAACTACTTTCTCTGTACTAAATATATTTTTTTCCAGCCTTGTCCTTTAGCTATGCAAATCTCTCCATGCACATATAAAAGAAATCCAGCCAGTTACAAAAATCAGATCCCGACTAAAAAGTTCCCATTTAATGACAGATCTTGCACATGTCCAGCATTACAAAGTAACAGTACTTTTAGCATTACTATCTCAGCTGGTCCCAGACATCTACATCATTACTTATCAACAGAACAAATAAACAACATACCCAGAATTTGCATCACCCACTTTATACATGTTTCTTTCCTCTTACTCAGTTTTCCCTTCTGTTTTCCTCCACTTTGCTTTAATCTGCATTATATCTCACTTCTAATCTCTTCCAATACAACTTGTATAGAATGTAAATATTGTAATAATTAATCATTCATACTTACAATACACTGTCTGTGCATAATGCAACTAACATAAAATGCAATAATTTATGTATTTGTGAGTATAACACTGAATGTACCCGGGGAGAATGTGTGACATCACTAGCAGTATTATGTCATCAACTCATTTATCATCCATTTTATGTCATTATAATGAAAGTTTTTTTGAGGACTTGGTCTGAAAAAGGACTGGTATGATCAATACTATATTCCAGGCAACGAATTCAAATAAAATAGAAAATAATAAATTAGTATGTGCTGCTGTACTGAGAGAGCAAATTAGAGAAAGAATTAGCCTTTTATCCTAAGTTAAGTGGTACAAGAAATAAAAGGCCTGCAAATGGGATGTGTGTGTGTGGGGAGGGCGTGGGGGTAATTACCCTCTGTGAAAACAGTGTGTTATGTTGTATTGTAAAAGTAGTCTTCTATCTCAGACAAAGACTAGTTTTGGTTCTAACACATAAACTAGTCTTATGTGAATACAAAGACTTGTCCTATGTCAGGGTAAATATTAGTCTTATGTCTAGACAAATACTTAACATACTCGACCAAATCTATAGTCATAAAAAAAAAAATTTAGAAGGAACAAATCCCCCAAGCCAAGGGAATCACTGCCAGTGCGTACAGTAAAACTATATGAGCGGTCATTTCCTCAGAAAAGATTTTATTTTGCACTGCGGCATCTCGTAACTTAGAGACTTCAATGCCCAGGTACTGTAATCCTGGCAAACTGTAAATACTCCAGATACTTTGTGTGTCACTGTATGTACACAAACTGCATCTTTCATCTACAACTTACATATGCAGCTTTTCTCCAAGAAAATATATATTTTCTTTTGTTAGGGGCAATTTCTTAAAAACTGACACCATATGGACATATTAAATTAGGACTGCAATATGTGATGCTTTATTTACTTTTTACTTGCATTTTAGTTGGATTTAAATTTGTATCTACAAGCAATTACAATGCAATATCACCAATGACACACTGGGGAAAAGCTAGTAACATTCTCAATATTGCTAAGATATGGGTATGAAAAGATGCAAGGAGCTACAAAACACACTTTTGCTGGTATTTGTAACTGTTGTATACTTTGAGTAGTAGCTAACTGTGACTTTGTGGCTGCTACATCAGAGTGGAATCTATTAATGCATGTAGCTCTTTGAGTCATTCAGGTGATTCCTTTTGTTAAATAACACTTTCTGTAGCGTGTAAATCTCTAGAGAAATCTTGCTATACTTTCTAACATGCTAATACATTTTGAACAATACATGCAGCTGGCTCCTGCTGTAAGCCACCTTAATAATCTTCTTTGTGCTTTTCTACATAATGATTACATTTACAGCAGACGGCTCTTGCAGATAAGAATAATTCTTGACATGCCAAGGGATAAAGTGAAATTTGCACAATGCATGAGGCAAATTTATTTATATGGATTTGTGGCTTTCACTGAAATCCTTAGTGTCTCATTGCTGTACATCAGAAATCTAGAAAAGCTTGAATATGAGATGCAAAATGTGTAAGTGGAATATAAAGAAGTTTTATGCTGTCTGCTTGAAGATCCCCTCATTTGCTGTAATATATGTGTCCCAAAACAGAAATCAGCACACTGAGTTGAAGATCGCTGTTAACAGAAACTATTCTTTATTTTCTATTTTTTTCTTCTATCTGATAACATTGAATTCAACAGATGTCATAACTAACAACACATTTTCATCTTGGTGATTGCTGCATGGCTTACACATTGTAGGTCTGTTAGGTATACCGAATATTGAAATTCTGATGAGATTTTAATCTGATGATGATGGATGATCTCAGAACTAGAACTGTGAACCAGAGAGAAATGAGAGATTGCTGTGTAGTGATGTTTACTAAAACTTGGTTATCAGATAAGATTCCTGATTCAGCATGCTCACTCTATCCATTGCGGGGACCGCACAGGCGCATCGGGTAAAATCAAAGGTGGAGGTACTTGCATCTATATTAATAACAGACGGTGTTCAAATGTGCAGATTGTTAACAAGCACTGTTTGAGTGATGTAGAGCAGCTAATGCTGAAATGCAGACCCTTCTATCTACTGAGAGAGTTTACAGCTCTGTTTATCTCAGCTGTTTATAGCCCTCCACAAGCCGATTGCTCAGCTGCACTGGGGACATTGTATGAGGCTATAAATGCACAAGAAAATAAACATCCTGATGCAGTGTTTATAGTGGCTGGTGTCTTTAATCATTGCAACATATGGTCTCTGATGCCAGCATACCAGCAATATGTTACCTTCCTTACACAGGAGAAAAATAACTGGATCATGTGTTCAGTAATGTGAAGGGAGCATACAAGGTTATATCTAAACCCTCATTTTGGTCAATCTGCTCATACTTCTATATTTCTCTACCCAGCATATAGACAGCTCCTCAAACAAGCTCCCATTATAAGAAAACCTGTTAAAGTGTGGACAGAGGAACCTGAACAGGAGCTTCAGTGTTTTTAGTCTACTCAGTAGGATGTTTTTAAGACAGCTGTCATGAATGAGGATGGTGATGTTGATCTGGAGGAATACAGTTCAGTAATTTCCAGCCACATAAGCACATGCATTGACCTCACTGTACCCCATAAAGACATCTGACTAGATCCAAATAATAAAACGTGGATTAACTCAGAGGTTCGCTCTGTGCTTCATCCCTACTCCAACGCTTCTGCATCAGGCAATATCAGTGAGTATAAAAAAATCTAGATATGACTTACGCTATCAGAGCATCAAAGGAGAATTACAGTCATAAGCTGGAAGGCTATTATTCGACTGCTGATACAAGGTGTATGTGGCAAGGCCTGGAAAACATCACAGGCTACAGAGACAAAGGCAGAGGGATGACTGCTGACAGCCAGTTTTCACTGGATGATTTCAATGAATTTTATGCCTGGTTTGAGGTCCAAAATACTGAGTCAAAGGATACAACCATAACAGAGAGGGGCAGAGAGGAGGCACCACTACCTTTCACAATATCACCAGCAAGTGTGGCAAAGTCCTTGAGGAGGATAAATCCCCGGATGGCAGCCTGTCCAGATAATATTGCTGGAAGGACACTGAAAACCTGTGCTTCAATGTTTGCTGATGTTCTGGCTTACATATTAAATTTCGCCTTCGCACGAGCTACAGTTCCCACTTATATCATTCCACTGCTGAAAAAGGGCAAAGTCAACTGCCTGAATGACTACTGGCTGGTTGCATTGGCCTCCATAGTGAAGAAATTCTTTGAGATAATCAGTATGAGTCATATTCAGTCAGTTATACCTGATACAATGGATCCCTCGCAGTTTGCATACAGACTGAATAGGTTGACAGAGGATGCAGTCGGTACAGCATTGCATACAGTTCTTACTCATTTGGAGAATAAGAACTGTTATGCTCGATTGCTGTTTATTGATTATAGTCCGGCCTTCAATACGGTGATACCAACAAAACTCATTAATAAGCTGTCCATACTGGGTGTGCCACCGACTCTTTGCAATTGGGTGTTGGATTTTTTTAACAAGCAGACCACAGTCAGTCAGGCTGGGGAATAACATCTCTAAATCTATAATAATAAACACAGCAACTCCACAAGGCTGTGTGCTGAGTCCAATGGTGTACACCCTCTTCACTTATGATTGTTTTGCTTCTCAACATGATACCAGGATTGTCAAATCTGTGTATGATACAACAGTCGTTGGTCTGATCTCTGGGGGTGATGAGTCAGCATACAGGAGGGAAGTGGGGAACCTTGTAGAATGGTGTCAGAACAGTAATCTCTCTCGTAATACCAGCAAAATGAAAGTGATGATCATTGATATGTGGAGGAATAGAGGGCAGCACTTAACCATTATATATTGATGAATTTGAGGTGCAAAGAGTGGCTACATTCAAATTCCTAATGTATAACATCTCTGATGACCTTATCTGGACTAATAACATGACAGACCTTGTAGGGAAAAGCCAGCAGGGACTGTATCTTCTGAGAAGGCTGAGGAAGTTTGTCATGCCCAACACCATCCTCAGCAACTTGTACAGATGCATAATTGAGAGCATTCTCTCACACTTTGTTACAGTATGGTGCAGGAATAGTACAATATGGAATTGCAAGGCTCTGCAGTGAGTAATAAAAGCTGTGCAAAACATCATTGGAGTAATACTCCCTGCATTGGAGGACATCTACACCAAAAAAGTTTTTAGGAGAGCTCAAAACATTATCATGGACACTACCCACTCACAACACAGACTGTTTATGCTGCTGCCATCAGGGAGGCATTATAAGAGTATGGCAGCCAGAACAACCAGGTTGAATGACAGTTTTATACCTCAAGCTATAAGACTGCTAAATAGAACTCACATACTGCCTTTCCCTCCAGTACTGTAGGTTGGCTCACATTTGGAGGGATAAGAGAATTTTTTTTTTTGCACAAATGTGCTCTTTTGCACAGTTATATATATTTACTGATATTGGTATTTATGTTTTGTCTATTTGTTGTATTAGATCACTTCTTGTTAATTGTTTTTATATCTTGCTGGATGATTTGCAGAATAAGAATTTCATTTACTTTGTGACACTGTTTCTAGTACATATGACAATAAAGCTGAAGTTGACTTGAATATTATAACAATTGAGTGGCATTGGCACTAAGGTGTTAATGCTGTGTCTTCAGATCCCCATTTGTACAGGGTTCAGTCACATCTGCATTGGTGCAGTGTTCTGTCTTGATGTTCAATTACTCTGTGCAAAATCTGTATGTCCTTAACGTGGCTGCATTCTAATTCAGATGTAGATAGATACATACATACCTACATACAAAAATACACACAGAGATATTTATACATATATATTTGTCCAAGCACTCTGAGATAATAACTGCACCAGATGTGCCATTGCAACCAGTTTATTGACAACTCCATGTGTGTAAATACCGCATAAAAGACTGAACTTCAGTTACATTTTACAAACATGGTGAATACTGAACATTTGGTTATATTTCTTAGAACACTTGTAAAACATGGCAACATAACAAGCAGTATTGACTGCTTACCCACAAAGAAACAAGCAGTGTTACACCTGATGCTCTCTCAGTCCCAAAATTGCAAGACAGCATACATCATGTCATCTCACAAGCTAAACAGGAAAGAGGTAATAGAACAGAAGTTCACCCAGATCCCCACTTCTCCTCATCCTGTGTACAGACTGTTCCCCCTTTCTCTTTTCATAACTGTCTGATCACATCCTGTAGGGCCAATGCCACATGTACATTAAACAAATCCTAATCAATCTCTTCCAATATTTACAGAAAATTACTTTTAGCAATTGTTATTTGCATTTTGATAGTCATCATTCCCCCTAAATTAAAGAAGGGCTTAGTAAAGGGCCAGTTTATTAGGCTAAATAGGATGCTGACTGAGGACAAAGTTTTTCTTAAAGAAGGGTTGTTAATGGATATGTTTTTATAGAGAGGTTACCCTAAAAAAGTAATTGTGTATTCCTTTGGTGAAATAAAATGAAGAAAGTTAGTTGATATTAAACCCCATTTAGGTAGAAAAGCACCTACCACTAGATGTAGAGAAAGAACTGGAAAGAAAATAAAGGTAATAAATATTGAATTTTCTACAAGGTGTTGGTTTAGAAATATAATTTAAAGATAAAAGAGGTTGAAAATATAATTAGAAAACAAAGGAATATTTTAAGTGCTTGTGAGCTGAATTTAGAAATTATTGGAGAAAAGCTTCTTTGTATACAAAACAAGTAATAGGTAATAACCTGACGAACTTACTGGAAAAATAGAAAAGAATGACCAAAAGGAGAATGACAAGGCCAAGGTATCAAAGGTACCACAAAATGTGGATCTTGTAAACTTTGTTTTTACATCATTGATTTGTATAAAATATACATACGTTTTTCTGGTGCGTCCTATACCATTCATTTAAAAAAAAGATAATTGTAAAAGCAAGGGAGTTGTTTACTTGTTTCTGTTTCCATATAAGCAAAATGGAGAGGGCATTCTACAAAATAATTTACAAATACTGACACAACGTTGAGAAAAAATGGGAAAATAATCCCGTTTATAGACAAAGTCTAACTTGCAAAGTGTTTAATAAGTTTTCATTTGGTATTTTACAACTAATCCCCCCTGACCCGGGGGGGGGGGGCACTGGGAGAATTCCTTAGAATACTAGGAATTATTGTGGCCAATTCAATTGGATGCTGGGTCCCATCCAGGCTTGAATGAGTATGTTTTGATTTCCCCTGTCCTGAAAAGATGTATTGCAAAATTATAATGGTGTTGTTAATATTAAATATGTTTAATGACTTTATATTTTTATAATAATTTGTTAATTTGGAACAGCATTTTAGATAAGTTTTAGTATGTATAGTTATGAACTTATTTATTTGGCTTGGTTGGTATTGTAAGGAGTGTTCTGTTATTTTAAGAACTTAATTGATTTGTTCACTGGTATAAATGCATTGATTATTGATATTTGGCTCTAATGAAGTCCTGTATGGATGAAAGTGCTTCATCAAGAATAAAGAGTTTTTTTTTAAATTTAGTTTATGTGGCATTTGGATCTGTGTCAGTACAGACAGCGTTTTTAGTAGTTTTTTTAAGTCCTAACCAATCTCGCTTAAATGTATCCCATCATTTTGATACCAGACTGAATCGCTATCATCAAAATCTTGATGCTTAATGACCAATATACCTAAGCCACCTATTTCCTTGATACTCTGTGAATCACAAAATGCCGAACCCTCTCTACACTACATAGCAAGCAACCTACTTCCACACTAGTCTAGGTATAATCTCTGCCCATACTACCCCCTTTTGCTGATGCCGTTATCTTAAGTTAACTAAATCACCAACAATCATAGCCAACAATTGCCTTTTGGACACCCAGCCTAAATCATTACCTCCTAAATGAGTAATCAAAATCTTGGGGACCAACAATGCTTCTTTTATCTTCTCAAACTTAACAAGCAATTGACACCAAAGAAAGCCTCTAAATACTCACCATGCTACCTTCTACCTTTCTTATGAAAGTCTCAACATACGTCCTTGAGGCTTCATGGCTGACCTCTTCTCCACCTAAAATACAAATGAATTCCCCAGGATAACTACTGCTTCATCTGAAAAACAAAAAAAATTAGAACATCAATAAATCTTCATTTATAGTGTAAATAAGCTGTATAGGATTAACGTCCCATTCTCTTAATGAATTCTACTGACTTCTCTTCCTCTGCCAGGTCAGATGCCCTCTCACTCTAAAAAAAATGTGTAGAGAACCTGTTTCTACACACATTAAGAATGTAAAGCTTGATGGACTATGCTATTGAATCACAGTGCAGACTTCCCTCTACCTTGAATGGTATGAAAAAACACTCCTCCTCCTATTGCCCAAAAATTCCTCCCAGCTGTGTTTTCCAACCAACTGGACACAACCTTTCACCTTCCTTAAACAATACCACAGGCCTCTCACACACTGTCTGATCAGTCTTCGATCTCTTGAGCCAGATTAATACCCCTGAATCCAACACGCATACATCTTTTCCACCGTAATGCCCCTAGCACTTCACCCACTCTAAATGCTCCCATATGCATAACCAGAGCCAGAACTGCAAAACTTGTATATTACTCAACAATAGCCAGAAACCCTTCAAAGAAAAACCAAACACCTGTCTGCTTACTGGAAGATGACCATCATCATTTTGATCTCATCCTGTCCTACCCTTTCAACATTCTCACTAGTCACCACTCCTTCATAACATCATTCAAACCACCCAATCTTGCTGCCATGCTAAGAGCTGACAAATGAACTTTGACAGTGCTCACTGCCTCCCCAAGTAACCATCTGTATACTGTATATGCATGACCAGCCCCAAAGACCATCCTATATTCTGCAGCAGCAGTTGGGTAACAAACCTTGAAAAAGCAGGCTGAGTTATATGCATTCCAAGAAGACTTGGACCAAGATTGTTGTATTAACCATCCCGCTGTGGATCTCCAATGCTCCACACCCTGTCCAGAATGTCTCCTGGGCTCACTCTTGCTGTTGTGATCAATGCCCAAAACCTGGAAAACTGGAACTGAGACCAGCTATAGGATATCGGGTTAACTTTGCCTGGTACATGCCTCGCTGGAAAAGTAAGTTCCCTATTGACAGGAAATCATCCAAATAATAAACTGTCTTCTGCTCCCTCACTGACTGCTGCCATATCTATTGTAACAAATAGCTAAATTTCTCAAATGTAGGAGAAGCAACCACAAAACTCACAAGTACAGCCTTATGAAAATAAAATTTTCCATTTGCACACATGCCTAACATCAGCCAATCTGCTGGGCATACCGGCAGCAAATGGAAATATACAGTATCCAGTTTCGCAAATTGTGGATTGACAAACTCCTAGATAATCCTGACCGCATCATCAAGAGATGCACATTGCACATGCAAATCTGACTTAGTAATGTGTCATTAACAGAATCCCCCCTTGGGAAAGATAGCTGATGAATCATGGGAAATTTCCCTTGGCCCTTCTTAGGTGCCAACCCCAGAGGAGATACTCTCTAAACATCAATGTGGGTTCCCCAAATAGACATCTTTAAATTACTATTACAGCAGCACAACGGGTCCCCACTAAAAAATTTACAGTTGGGCCCTGCTGTCCAATACCTTAAAGACAAATTCCTGGGTATACTAAACAGTCTACCACCTTTCCATGAAATCCATGTCAAACACATTACGTACCATGGCTAACAAAATACACCAAACAGATACTAAAACAGAGAGACAAGGTCCTAGCTCAGCTGTACCTCCTACAGTTTCAGTTACTCCTACCTGACTCCTGACTTCATTCATTTGCTCTTTGAATCTCACAAAATCCCACAATCATTATGCTCCTGTTCATTCATACCCTCCAACAACTTGCCTACCCACTTTATCCCTACATCATTATCTACTGACATAAGGTGTACATTACTGTAATTACCTGTTGGCATCCACTGATCCAGTTGTTGTGCTCCATCCGCCACTGGAGCCACCCATCTGTTAATCCATCTCCCTCCATTTCCCCTCTTCCTCTGGTTTCACCACCTGTTTCTTCTGGGGGTGGGGTGGGGGGCTGAGGATCATCCACTAGGTGAAACTTTGGCTTCCTTAAACAGTTCCTCAACCTGCACCACTATCTAGGCCCATCATTCCCTCATCAATGCCACTGCCATCTGCAAAGTAAAACTGAAACATTAGTAACGTGACCACAATCAAAAATCCCCCCTTGCTGCTACAACCTTCAAACCAGCCCTGAACCATCACTCTACATTTAGACAGCTCACCCCCCCACACCAATGACCTTACCTCTGTAAGGCATACAGGTTGTTGTCAAATATTACGGTTGCCATTCTTTCCCTTACCCATATGCCTCACTGTGGAACCCTAGCTGCTGTCATTATTATTGTTTCATCCCTGTGTGTTCCTTAAGGCTACATTCCATTAAATTGGCTAAAGGCAATGATATTACCAGGGGACAATTTTGTCTTCTCTCAGGGAAACAAAAAAAATTAAATATGACCAACTGCATTCAACCCACCATGAAGAGCTATTGTGTGAAGTTATGCCCCTCTTTGTCCAGGTATATACATTTATATATATATATATATTTATAGGCACGCACACACACACACACACACACACACACACACACACACACACACACACACACACACACACACACACATATATGTATTTAAAAAAAAATCACTCATTTCATTTTTGTTATTGCTTCTGTGGTGACAAAGACTAAAATAATGGGGGGGAGGGCAAAGGCTCAAGAACAGGGCAGATTTTAAATATTGCTCTTATGAACTTAGAAGTTATTAAAGTAACATGATTTGTGTTAGTGTACATTTTCTGAAGGGTGAAATCTGAAACTCAAATGTATGTCATTACTTAGTGAATTCATTCCTTGGTGATGTGCCAGGAAAAACACAAATTTTATGAAGAACAGGCAGGTACAACACGCAGTTTCAACCATCATTCCCATGCTGGACCACTACTGGAACAAGCGCTGACACTCAGTTTATTACCCACCCAAACAACAGTTGTTCTAAGCCTCCACTGCAGCCTCTGTCAACCAAACAGGAGGTGGTGACTAACACAAAAAGGAAGCTGCCAGGCCGTGTACCTGCTGATGAGTGAACTATCGTCCAACACTCCCTAGCAAGGTTTTGGTCTCATATGTATTCATGAGAAATGAGACTAGCCCTGCGAACGCATCCTGAAAGGAACAACTTCCCTCCCCCGATGAGACTGCAACTCATACAACCCTTAGGGGACTTGGCCTCTACACTTTTTCTGACACTGCAAACTCCTTAATTTACCAAGTGAGCCACTGAAGAAGCCAGGAAAATATCCCTCAACCTGCAACCTGCTTCATAATTTACAATAACTGCTGTCTTGCTGATCCTTTTCTCCTAACTCAAAGCATCACTTTTGGGTGAGGATATGAAGGCCTGCCTACTTCTGTTACCACTGAAATGTACTTTATTTGTTTATTTTTTCTTTTTATATATCTAGTTATGTTTGCTTTAATTTTATATAATTACCATGCCATGTGATGCCCTGGCAGATGGGCTAACCACGCATGGACCTAGTATAGATAACCGTTACTACTATCGAAGTCTTGCCTAGCACAAAATGTTCAGTGTGACAACTATGGGCAATACTTACACACAAATGCTGTGCAGGCTGCAACTCAGCTCTAATTCACCAAGACACCTGTTTCAACCTGGATCCCAAAACAGGCACTGGAGAGCAAACCCACTGATGAAGAATTCTGCATGCCAGGCCAAAACACAAATGATAAATGGCCATATTTTCACAACCCTGGGCTACATAACGGACATTTTCTCAACCAGCTGCATTTGTGAACTCCCCCAGTTAACACTAACCTCTCAAGGTGAATACCTGGCAAACATGCAGTCTAACATATAGGGGGGAAAAAAAGCTTAATCTTACCACCTAAACCCTTTTCCACTCTTACCTTCTTCCAGAACCGGAACCAGGCCTACCACTGCTTGCTTGGTTATGGAGAGGGTACTCAGACCTAAAATCCCACACCAAAAGACTGATCTAAGCCTCATACAGAAACATTTGCCTACTCAAACCCCTCTGTAGTGACCTGACTTCCTCCCATCCTATTCCCTATGTTTTACCCTTCCTCTCTTGCCTACACTAACTACTTTCCACTTACAATCCTCCACTACTCATCTCTGGATTCCTTGCAGAAAAATGCCCAGGCTAGCTTTTTCTGGAATATCAACTCCTTCCCTGCAACTCCCTCCCCAAAACTGATGTTCCAGGCACAAATCCCCCCTGCATTAATAGTTTGTCTCCTCCAACTTGTGAGAGCTTAGCTCTTTTTATACAGCTCTGTTATAAAATAAGTGGTTTATTTACAACAATTGTTGTGGGAACCCTCTGTAGCTAACATAAAAAGTGTTATCTTGCTGCCTTATGGGAAAAATACTATGCACAACATTTTATGTACAGCAGTACTCTTACAATATTTCACTTTAGATTTATATCATTTTGACACATCACCAAGCATGACCTGACACACTATGTATCCTAGCCCCCTCCCCCCAGCTTGAAACCCTTGCTTTCACAACTTCACACCCACTATTCAGACCATTTGCAGTTAGTTGGGTCTGTCCTGACAAGTTTTACAGTAAACATAAATGTCTGTAAAGACTCTGCTGACCTACAAAGCTTAGTAATCCCATTCTGTTGGTTGGATAGCCACATTACTTGGGCTTCATTTGTGACCAATGTAAAGTCCTGCACATGAAGACAGTACATCAAACCCAGGATCGCCTAACTGATGGCCAGCCATTCCTTCTCAACAGTGAAATTCTGCTTTGATTAGCTTGTGACTTTAAATGTATTTATGGTGCCCCCCTACAAAGTCCTATCAAAAAACTGCTCCAGGTCAGCCTGTAATGCACCCGTATAAACTATGTGGGATGAAGGGTTTACTGAAATTTGGCAATACCATCGATTCATAGAAGATTACTAGGCTAATGGCTTAAGAGCTCTTACAAGCTTAGCCAATATAACCTGATTTTATCCAATGTATAGCCTCTAGGGAAAAAGGAAGGAATGGATTTGTGCCTACGCATTAAGTATAGGCACCACCCCAGGTGTGAATTTGTGATTCCCCATCCAATGATCCAAACTGCATTTGAAGAGGACCAGGGAAGGGCTCTGCTTAATGTGAATAGGAAGCCTATTCAAGAAAAGCATTGATCTCTGAGACACATATCTGTCTCTCCAGCATGTTTTGTTTGAGTTGTTGACTAAGTTTAGATTCCTTATGATGTCTGACTTGCAGATGTGTAGCAGCTGCATCAGGGCGGGATTTGTGAGTAGGTCAGTCATGGGTCACCCCTTAATAGTCAGTAGGAGACAGAGTAAAGGGGTAGGGCTTTTAGTCTGTCTGCAAAGGACATGTGGTTTACACCCTCTAATTTCTTTGGGAGGAACCTCTGAGGTTACTCCAGCTGCTGTAAGTACCTAGTCAAGTACATGCCAAATGGCACACTGTACTCGATTATGAGGGCTGAGTACAGTGGGACTGCAATTTCCTTAGATCTGGATGTCATACCTTTAGTTATAAGTTGTGCAACATAGAAGGACTTTCTCCCCACTGTGGACACATCACAGTCAAAGTCCAGGCTACTATCTATCTGTGTACCTAGATCTCTCACCTCTGGGTCTACTCTTAGGGTTGTGCTACTGATGTTGCAATTTGCAGGGGTATTTGAATTCCCAAAGGGTATGATAATGCATTTTTCACATTAATTTTAGGCCGTGGTTTTGGCACCAATCATTTATCTTATCTATTTCCTCCTGAAGCATATCTACATCATTGGGGTATTCAGTGATTTACTCCAACTTGCAGTTATCAGCAGACGTTGTCATCCAGGGGCCTTCCAAATTAGCGTTGACTTCAGAGAAGTATATTCACAACAGAAGTGCTCCCTGCACTGAGCCCTGTGGCACACCACTAGTAATTGATCTGTTGCTGGATCTGGATTCAACCACTTTAACCACATGTATCCTGTCCTTGAACCTATTGGCAATCCATCTGGTGATGTAGGGATTTATGCCCAGTTTTTTACGTTTATTTATAATACCTGAGTGGGGAATTGTGTCAAATGCCTTGGCCAGGTCAATGTAGGTGGTATGTACTCTTTTACCCTTATCCATGGCCTTAGTGACTTTCTCAAAGAAATCCACCAGATTCAGTATGCAAGACCTGCCCTTGACAAAGCCGAAGTTTCCTATGTCATTATTTATCAGGTCTATGATTATCCTTTCTGTGGCCTTATGTAAGAATAGTCAAATGTATGGGTCTGTTATTTCCTGGATCAGTAGATGGTCCGCCTTTATGCAGAGGGATGACTGTGGCTGTCTCCACTCTTAACAGGATAAAGCTAGTCCAGAGGCTGTGGTTAAATAGAGATCATAATGGGCCTGATAAGTCCTGATTTCAGCTATTTAAGAGGCAACCTTCTATATTGTCAAGCCCCACTTAATCCGTGATTTTAGCTTTAGAGAGCACAGTTGCAACCTGTTCTTTGGTGATAATTGGCATTGGGGTGGTGAAAGGTATTTCTTCGGGGAGAGCTGGGGGTGATGGGGAGGTGAAATTTCAGCTGAATTTGTTGGCCACCAGATTTTCTATATCTTCTGTCTGAGAAACAAGTTGTGAAGATAAAATTTGTTTGAAAACATTGCCTGCCTTTAATTACGTTATGAGGCATATTCCATTTTTTCAAATCCATAAGATGGTATGCTCTAGATAGAAAAAAATGGGCTAGAAATTTTAGATAGTACCCAGTAAACCCCACGCATGCCCACTTTTGCTTTTAGGTATCTGAACTAAGCCAATATCTCAGTTCTTTTAGCTTTTCTTTCTGAGGTATGACATTTAAGGTTGGGACCTTTTCAACTGCCCAAAGTGAGGGTGCTTATTTATGGAAATGTAAGATTTCACATGACAATCCATGCCCAAAAGCAGGGCAAGGGACTGGATTTTATTTTTTTTTGTAAAAATAGAAGCTTACTGTTATATAATTTTAATTGCTTCTGTTCTTTCCTATAATGCTAAGGTGTTTCAGGCACAATGTAATGTTTATTTGTGACTGTAACAGTAACCATAGGAAATATTTTTTTGTCCTAATATCTGGGATATTTGCCATCTTTCTTTTTTTTCTTTTCTTTCTTTCTTTCTTTCTTTCTTTCTTTCTTTCTTTCTTTCTTTCTTTCTTTCTTTCTTTCTTCCTTTTTTTTTCAGGATACAGTTATCCAACAATACCACTTCCTGTTACATGTCCTAAATACTTTACCTCTGTGATGCTCAACTTGCTCTTTTAGGCACTGACTGTCAACCTGGCTTGTCTCAAAGAGTGTAACAGACCCTGTGCCTTAGTTATACTAGAACGGCAGTTCCCACTGTGCCTTATCACATGTCTAGGTAAGCAGCAGCTTATTTGATACTGGGCTTTAGGACTGTTAATATTTAAAAGGTCACGGGTGCACCAAATAGTCCAAAAGGAAGGAAGGACTCTATGCTAGGTTAAGAGTTCTGCAGTTGAAAAGACTGGCTTTCCTCTGACTTCAGTCGTTTGAGAGATTTGCCTGTACCATTTGTCAGATCTAATGTGGACAAGAGAATCTTGACATCCCTAACCTTTCCGTTAGTTCATCTATTGTATGCTTTGGATAGCTGCCAAATTTTGAAATGCTGTTCAGTTTCCTAAAATCATTATGGAACCTGATTGTTCCGTTAGACTTTGGGAATAACACAATGGATTGGCTCCATTTATATCTGCACTTCTCTGTCAATCCCGTCTTAGCCATTTAGCACAACCTTATAATGTGATGCTGTTATACTCTATGGTTTTACGGTAAAAATTTATTCCTGGGATATTCTCAGTATGGTATTGCATCTGGTTTGCTCTCCTAGGTAGTTTAATAAATACTGTTTTGTTTTTTAATAAAAAACTCTCCTCAATAAAAGAACAATTACTAAAGATATTCAGTTTCAGATGGTGTCTGTACCCTATACATTGTTTCTTGCTCTGTTGCTTTATAAACCTGATGCATAGAATGTTCTTTCTTGTGTTTAGTTTTTGCACTATCTATACAAATATGGCATTTTTTGAGGTTGAATGCATTTACAACACAGAATGTAACAGTTTTCTTACATCTATGAATACCTGGCCCTGATATTTGAATGATTGATTTATGGTTTATATAAGCAGCTATGAAGAACAATCTGATTTTTTGAAATATTTAAACAACAGTAAGTTTGGGATCAAATTTAATATGCATACACAGTCACTAACTTGATTTTATGGATGTTAAGATCAGAAGCTCAATCTTCTTCTTTCGGCTGCTCCCACCAGGGGTCGCCACAGCAGGTCAACTGTTTCCATTTCTTCCTGTCCTCTGCATCTTGCTCTGTCACACCAACCACCTGCATGTCCTCTCTCACCACATCCATAAACCTTATCTTAGGCCTCCCTCTTTTCCTGTTACCTGGCAGCTTCATCCTTAGCATCTTTTTCCCAATATATACTCTGCATCCCTTCGCAGCACATGTCCAAACTAACATAATCTTGCCTCTCTGGCTTTGTCTCCAAACCTTCCATCCTGGGCTGACCCTCTAATATACTTATTCCTAATCCTGTCCATCCAGAAGCTCATTGATGGTAGCATATTGACTACCTTTTCAAAAATACTTGGTTATATTATAACAGTCACCATACACACCATGTCTTTCTTTCGTCTTTTCCCGGTTAGGGGTGGCCACAGTGGAACTCTGGTCCACTAATGATTGGCAGTGAATTTTTACGGTGTCGAGTTGCCAGCCCAGTGCGCAACCTTCAATGAAGGCACACCCTACACAAGCTCGCACTTACCTGCCTGTCTTTAAATTCACTCGACCGTGGGGAGGACATGCAAACTCCGCACAGAAAGCGCTCCAGCCAAGAATTGAAATGGAAAGCCTCTTGCTTTGTGAGGCAACAATGCTAACCGCTGCACCGCCATCGCCATACACATCATGTACTAAGGGAAATTCTGAAATTACAGTACAAAAGCAAAATTAATTCATAGTGACTGTGAGCTTTGTCTGGAGACATTTTTAGATGTTATGCACAGATTTACACACAGATAATGCTCGAGTTGGGATTTACAACATGCTCAGGCAGAGGTTTCCAAAATGGACAGAACTGACATGTTACAGTATGCTTCCTGAAGGAAAAGCACACAAGAAACCATTTGTTTTGTTACAACTTATGGTGTCATGTCTATTGAAATAAGACACCTCATTAACAGACACTGCCCAGTTGTACTCAGTAGCAACACATTAAGTAGTTGATTAGGTAATGAATGTAAATTTGGTTGCAGAATAAATGGATGTTTATCATAGTTTTTAACCACCACAAAAGGGATAGTAAACGTAGCACGCTACCCCACAATCCCAACCACATTGTGTGGAACTAAACCACGTAGGAACTGTAATATGTGTGATGTACTAAATTTGCAATTCCTAGCAATGAGGAACCTGGATTCTATTGCACAAATAAGAAGTGTGACATCATGCTATGCTACAAATATAATTTATCCAGCAGAATATTTCTATGCTGCCTTCTATGTTGTTAAATAACACATGCTTTAAAAGATATAATTACTGCACATCTCTAAGTGTTTTTAGATGTAAAAAATGCAGGCGCACTTTATGTAAACACACCCAGGTTCATTCAAATGTTATATTCGGTTTTACTGGAATTTATACTGTTTCTTAAAGCTCTGATATGCACATGGACAAGGGAGCCCGCAGGAATTTTTGCAGGGGGGTGCAAACCCGGAGCACCGCCCCCAACTCCTCCCCTTCAAGGCACCGCCCCCAACTCCACCCCCTTCAGCCCTCCCAACGCGCACACACGCAGCCATTCCAGTATCTCATTACTTGGCTATTTCTCCCCAGTTGCCATAAACACTATTCAAAACTCTGTGTGCATACTGTTTTATGCATTACTTCTGCAATGATTACAGATACTTGGTTTTAATTTTCAACTTTTATTTCAAATTTTAGGGCCTCAGGGCCAATAGCCTAGTAACCTCCTATTTTATAGCACAAACACTGACAGACATTTGCTAAACTTAAACAAAGCAATAGTCTTACAATGAAAACAGACTTAGCATTAAAACTTCTCTACCTTTGAAACTCACATGCACGGAAACAGCATTGAAACCCACATTCAAATAAAATGCATCTGGCCAGTGGCAGGTTAAGGTTACCTTTGGACTGTTTTCAAATCATAGGCCCTTGCACACATTTCAGAACCATACATAACTGCTTTGATTCACCTTCCTGATTGTATTAATTATAATATACAATAACTGAATTATATCCCTTGTTAATATAACACCACTTAGAGTGTGTTTTATGGTTTTGAACATTTTTCCATTAAGCAATGAAACAAAACATATGAACCAATAATGACAAATTGCCCAAGAACATTTCAACCATAAAAGACCATAACGTCTATCATTACAATCTACCAATATCAGTCAATATGCATAATCTCTGCAGAAGTAAAGTCATCTGAATAATTTCACATTAAAGAGATCTGAAACTAATGGAGAGGTTGTTGCTAGAAAACAGCTTTATATTTCAGTGTTTCATCTACAAATTCAGTGCCTACTGCCCTTAAACAATAAATTGCCTATGTTACATTTAAAAAATGCTAAGATTGTATATTGCAATAGAAATAAGTGGCAAGCGGAAACACAGGTTCATAGTTACTAGGCATCTCATCCAAAGGAGGACTGCAGCACTCCACCCCCTTAAAATACACATGTGGTGGGAGTAGAACCTACAGCCCTCTACATTAAAATGCAAGTATGCTACCTACTGTGCTAATAAGACTGTTTTGAACTTCTACACCACAACAGTGATACCATTTGCTAAACAAAACAGTTGCACATTTTAAGCAGACTTAGCATAAGCAGTAGTAAACTTCCTCTTCCCTTGAAGCTCACAATTCCTTGAAAATAAATTCTACCTGCTGACTTTAAATATGGCATTTCACTCTCTCTCAAACACACACACATACCTCAACCTCTGTGAAAATCTGTATGGTTGAGAGGTATGACACACATACATACCCCGACCTCCTTAGAAAGTGGATAGAACAAAATTGTTGCATTAGTATGCATTTTATGAGGATATGAAGTCTAAAACTCAACTTCAGTCTTCAATGATTTGCCAGAAAAAAGACAATTTTATGAGAAACAATCTGAAAATATGAGGCAAAAATCTGGATAATTGTGAGGTATAAACCCCCCATACACCCCTCCCCTCTCCCCTCCCTCTTACACACACACACACACACACACACACACACACACACACACACACACACACACCTTTTAAACACACACACACTCCATAGGCGCCAGAAGCTGTTAAAGGCTGGAGGGAGACAGGGGCACTTAGTGAACTAAAAAGGGTAATTTTTTATAACTATTTGCTACTACAGCATAGGTTCACTTGGAGGACATTTTAAGCTTTGCCAATTCCCTTTTGGTGCTTGAATTAACGATTTCTGATTGGTCTTAGCTATCCCCATGGCTGATAATTGTATATTAGCCCTAGTGAGAACAACTGTGATCATACCATAGATAATTTGAGGGGGCCATGTAAGGGATGCAGCATTTAGGAACTGCCTCTGTCCATTAGTGGCATGAGGGGAAACCCTGGAGTACATTTTCTATTACCCATCCTTAGATCCAAGTTGCATTTGAATATGGATGGATGAGCTTTGCTTTATTTTTATGGATAGTCTGTTCCAGCAGTGGTAGTCTGTGATATAGATCCATCTCCCACAACATTCAGTTTAGATATCTGGACTGAGTATTTCTGATGCTATTTGACTTGCTGATGTTCACTAGGTCCATCTGTATTATGTCAGAGGATGCTTTGTATGCCAGACATGTCACCTCTAAGGACTCTGTAGGATACTGAGTATAATAATAAATCTTTGAGGTAGTCCATGCAAGACCTATTGTTTAGGACTTGTATCCTTTTAGTAAGGTATCTCTGAAGATATTCCAATTGTTGCATGGGGCTGGACAGATACATGCCAAAGTGAACATTATACAAAATGATTGACATAATGAGAGCTATCTAAAGGGGGACAACAACATCTCTAGATCTAGTCACAATCAATTTGTTTTAAGCTGTGCAATATAGAAAGGCTTTATGATGTTGGGCACATGTTGGTCAAAAGTTAGGTCACTGTACACACAAGTTCCCAAATGCCAAACAATTGGATCAGTTCTCAGAGAGCATTTTCATGATTTTGACACCAGTTATTATTTGGTTAAGTCATTTGGGGATTCAATAACTTCTAGCTTGCAGGCATCTCAAACTTAGCTGGCCAAAGCTCTTTGGTATTTCCTTTTACTTTTGAGATGTATATGCCAAACAGAAAGTCTCAGCACCAAACCGGGGACTCCATTGGTGACTGGTCTCTTCCCCTGTTTTGATCTCCTGCATCCTGTGAGCCAAGCTGGCAATGCAGCTGGCGATGTAAGTGTTTGCCTCTACATTATTCATCTTTTGTACTACACCTGAGTGGGGATTGTGTCAAAGGGCTTGGCCAGGTCAAGGTAATATGGTGTAAACTTTTACCTTCATCCATTGCTTTGATAACAAGTCTCATGTCCCAACACCTTTAGCGGTTCTTGGAATTCATAAATTCCAATGCCCTGGATCAACTAATCCATAGTCCCACCAGGGGCTCCAATATCCTAGACCTGGTCATTACCAACATGGGAAATCAATGCTCCATACCTATGGTCACCCCTCGTTAGTCAGGTCTGACCATAAGCTAATCACCCTTAACATCCACATCCCACCCCCAGTAAAGAAACCACCATAAAAAAACTTCTCCAAAGCCAACTTCATGCTACTCAAGTCAGAAGTGACAAACTTCATAACACCCATGCAGATGGGAACTGAAAGTTCAACTGTTGAATCCTACACTAAGGCACTACACGAGCACATCCACTCATGCATGAATCGTGCCATCCCAAATAGAACCAAAATGCTCTCATCCAAAAAAGGAAGCCAATCTGGTGGTCCCCTGCCATAAACAAACTTTACAACAAAAGGAAGAAACTTTTGCAGAAAAGAGGAAAATCCCAGGATGCAAAAACTCCCTTACTAGCCTCAGTAAGAAACTGAGATGCCTCATAAAATCCTCCAAAGCTAGTTACGAAAATAAAATTGCCAAAGATTCCAAAGACAACCACAAAGCATTCTATAACTATGTCAAGAATCTAAATGGCAATGCTCAGATCTGCTCTGAGCTAAAACAGAATGGCATTAAATATACTGATCCAAAGGATATTGCCAATATCCTGGCAGATCGATTCAGTGCCAACTTCACCCCCTCTCACCCCCTAAATGGCCCATCTCAATACCGGAAGATTGCCAAATTCCAGTAATAATGGCCACACAGGTACAAAATGCACTCTCTAAAGCCAAGAATACAGCATCCATGGGACCAGATGACATCCCGGGCTGTGTACTACATGAACTACAATATGAACTGGCACCTCACCTAAGTGTCATGTTTAATCATAGCCTCACCTCAGGTTTCGTGCCCACTGAGTGGCGCAGAGCTTCAGTTATCCCAATCCACAAGGGGATCCACCTTGGATCCTGGAAACTACCGTCCCATCAGTCTGACAAGCCTTATCTGCAAGGCCATGGAGCGTATTATCATGGAACTTATAAACAAAGACATTGGCAACCTTCAAACACTGGACCCCACCCAGTTTGGGTTTGTGAAGGGCCGATATTGTCTCCTGAACCTGATTGACTTCTTTGAATCAGTCTCCAGAGCCATGGACAAGGGTAAGGTGGTCCACACAGCCTATCTAGACCTTGCCAAGGCCTTTGATACCATCCCCCACTCTGGAATCATAGATAAACTTACTAAGTTGGACATTAATCCCTATGTCACCCAATGGGTTGCTAAATGGCTTACTGATAGAACCCACACTGTAAAAGTAGCCGACTCCAAATCCAGCTCCAGACAAGTGACAAGTGGAGTACCTCAGGGTTCAGTCCTGGGGCCGCTCTTGTTTGGCATCTACTTCTCTGAAGTACAGGTCAACACTAAGGGACTCTGGCTAACAAAGTTTGCAGATGACTGCAAACTGGGAGCCATTATTGAATCCCCAAATGATGTTGATACTCTACAAAAGGGCCTTACAGAAACAGATGCTTGGTGCCAGAGCCATGGGCTCAAGCTCAATGCCAAGAAATGTATTGTTATCCCCTTTGGGAAAAACATGTATCCATGAATTACCATATAGGTGGCAGTACACTAAACACAGAAAGTGTGATAAGAGACTTAGGGACACAGGTGGACAGTGGTCTCACCTTCGATAACCACATCGCCACAACAGTCAGGAAATCCTTCTATGTGGCACATCTCATCACGAAGGGCTTTTCATCCAGAAAAAAGGAGGTCATTGTCCCACTGTACTCATCCCTCATTAGACCCATTATAAAATACAACGCCCCATTTGGTATGTACCTCTCAAGACATCTGCAACAACTGGAAAGGCCTCAGAAATACCTCACTAAAAGAATCACAGGCCTAAAGCAGATGCCCTACGCTGACCGCCTTAAAAAACTCCAGCTATACTCTGTTGCATATCGTCTACTCAGAGGCGATCTCTGCTTAACATACAAGGCCATGGCAAACCCAGAGCTGTTGGACATGCTACACTTAAAGAAATCCCAATCCCTCAGAGCTACACGCTCCAGGGATCTAAACCTTGTCATCACAATAAACAAAACATGCTGGAGGGATAGGTTCCTGACCCAGAGACTCCCAGACTCTGGAATAGATTGCCCATACATGTCAAGCAGAGTGCCTCTTTGGACCTCTTCAAGAGGAACCTTGACGATTGGATGGGAGAAAGGAAATTCACCCCAGGGATCACGTCAGTCGCCCTGCTAGACAGGGGTCCAGGAAAGTAAATAATGTGGGAAGAAATAGCCAGGGAATTGTTATGGCTAGGCTTGTATAGGCCCTAGGGCTGATAGCCTAGTACCAACCAACCTATGAACCTAAGAGTAAAGCTTAACATTTTCTCATGATTTTGAGCCTTTCACACTTTCCTCTGGGCTGTTTTCAAACATATTTTAGGGCCATGCATACATGTATGCATTCCTTGATTCACCTTCTTGATTGTATTAAATAATATTCCTTGTATAATACAGCACAGATTAGACTTGTTAGAGTGCATTTTTAAATTTATTGTTTAAACATTTTTCCAGTAGGCAATGAAACAAACATGCATTAACCAATAATGACAAAACTGCCCTATTCAGAACATTTCCATGATAACAGTCTACTTCCACACACAACTGCATTTTAAATTTATTGTTTGAACATTTTTCCAGTAGGCAATGAAGCAAAATGCATGCACCAGTAATGACACAACTGCCTTAGTCAGAACATTTTCATGATAACAGTCTACTTCCACACACAATATATAAATACAGAATCACAGTAGTGTAAGCCATAGGCATGTTGGCTACAGTAACCTTTGTGAGATACTCTGCAGGTGTGGGTATGTCTGTCTAACAGCGTACAGCTTACTGTGAAAAAAATCAGTACTTAAAATGGCAAGAGCTCTGTATCATATACAGCAAAGCAGCAGTCAATCCCCTGCACACTGACATATAAAATAAGCTCTTACTAATCAAAAATATTTCAGTAAATTCTCAGCTCCTACCTGCATTATGCATGCAATGAAAATTTTGCCAGTCTGGAAAAAGGTGGGGTCTACAACCTTGAATCTTGGGGGTACTATAAGTAATTATAGCCTGCTTTAAAAGGAGCAGTCAAAAATGTTTCACTTTTTTATTCAAGAAATTTGGGCAAAGCCAAAAACAATGGACAGAGTCCCAAAAAAGGAACAAATTTTAAACATTCTTTTTTATTTGTAAACCAGGTAAGCCTACTGAAAAAGGTAAGGAAAAATACCTGCCCCAAAAATGAAATGAGCAGCTGCAACTGTCCCAATACACCTTGCATTGGTGTGCTGTGTTTTCATAAGTGGTGTGCATGTTAAAAGAAAAAGCACTTGTTTAAAGGGGGAAAAAAAGTTAAAAGAAAAACAGTTTGTGGAGCAAACAGCAGTAGGTATCCAGCTTCTTTAACCGGGCAGCATATGGCATCTGTTTGAGCCCTTTAATCCTCTTATGGAGGTACTTTTGGGGTCTTTCCAGTTGCTGCAGGTGTCTGGTAAGGTACATCCCAAAAGGGGCATTGTACTCAATTATGGGCCTGATGAATGCAGAATAATAATAGAAATGATACCATTCATTCCACTTGGCAGCATTTTTCTTTCATGTACCAAACATAGAATGAATAGTGAGTTTTGTAGGAGGTTGAAAAGACATGATTAACCTCAAGTCTTTTCATGAGACTGCATTTAAGTTATTGTATTTTTACACAACCTCACATTCTTTCAACATCTCAGTAAGCCTCAAAAAAGAGCATCACAGAAAAGAATGACTTGTGTATTTGTTACTCATTCCACTATAGAACACTGGTGGCACTGAAACACATGCAGGGTCTTATCTTATTATTTTAAATCCAACAGCAGCTATAAAAGTACAACTTTGAGAAGCACTCAAACACTTAAAATGCAGCTTTGTTTAGTTTACCTAAATACCAGAAGGCTATGTAGTGGAATAACTACTCAAGGGAAGGAAATCTAATTTTAAATCCTCAGACTCTAGCACTAATAGAAACATGATTCAAGTAATACTCTATGGACTTGAAAGGTGCAAGGAAGAATAAAAAGTAAAACCAGCTTAAGATTCACCAGCTCCTTTATCTGATTTATTTTTATACTCTGCAAATAAATGACAGGAACTCCCATTTATGCCAAAAGTATATTTTGATCCCAGTGCATAGACGTTAAGAAAGTATATCTGTGTACCTTATATCTTTTGAAACATCACACATGAGCCCACACAGGATGCCATTTACTCATGTCTACCATTCTGTAGTTTGAAGAACATGCTGATTGTGATATTGTCAGACTCAATAATTTTAGTACTCCTTGGGAACCAATAGAGTTAAATGTTTTGACCAAGCATTTGGTTACTTTCAAGTCATTCAGACCCAGGCTGAGTCTGGAAGTTTAACAGGCACTGGTACATGACAGAAATTAATTAAATGCACCCTATCCATTCTCCTCTCACAGACACAGACCTTAACTAGAAAAATAATTATTTACCACCATATATGATTTAGAAGCATGCTCGCTATCAAATTGGCATGAACCCACAAGAGTATGTACATGTGCACACACACAAGCTCACACTACTCTAATTCACTGCTTACAAGAATTAAAAAAAAAAAAACACTTTTAGACACCAGCTCATAGAAGTTATTGAGTGTAAGCTCTAGTCTATTAAATGGTACTTCCTAAAGTGTCTTCCTTCTGTAGATCTATCAGTCAAAATATTCAACTGAACTGTTAAGATTGTTGACTAACCAAATCCTTCAAATAGACATAAAACAAAGGACAAAATACATTTCTGAACAACATTGGCTCTGTTGTAAGGTAATAAAAATAGGTCTGCAGTTTGAAAGTTTGCAAAAGTAAGGGCTGTGAAAACCCAAAAGATGACCAAACATGGTGAGTGGCAGAATAAAACTCAACTATACAGACAAAAGAACTAGCACTAAATGACCAGACTCCCCAAAAGACTCATACAAAAGATTTGAATAAAACTCAACTATACAGACAAAAGAACTAGCACTAAATGACCAGACTCCCCAAAAGACCCATACAAAAGATTTATATAACTATTGTCAAGATCTCATTAGACCTGCTACACAAAATTGCAATATAAAATGATTAAACAGTCCCTTCAACTCCTCTAAATCTGGAGTATAATAAAAGACATGACAACAAAAAAACATACAGTGCATGCAAACCCTCTTCTTTGTGAAAACCCACAATAATATTGTCAGTATATCCTTACCTGTATGTATCTTTTCAAATGTCTACCAACACATAACTTACAATTGCTGTCTAAGAATCTGTATGGCACATTGGCACCCTCTCTTTTAGGTAACTAAGGTAGTAAACAAATACAAATATAAATCTCACTCTTTCTAGTATGTATGTACACAAACACACACGCCAGCTTACTCACTCTGAAAAGCGTCCAGATTCCACAGCACACCTGTTTCCACTCCACTCCATCTTCAGTCAGTCCTCAAAAGAAAAATCCGTCAGACCATCAGCAGAAACTGCTTCTAAAACCATCCGTTTCAGTTCCCGCTCGCGCCATACGATGATGTCAGCATGCGTTTCCACCCACAGTCCACGCTAGAGTCTGGAATTCAAATTCCCGATATAGAAACAGGTTGCAAACACCTGTTGCGTCTGTGCGATGGGACAGGATGCAAAGGGCACTCTTAAGGAGGAACGCCGGCTTAAGGAGGAACGCCTGCCCTTTAAAAAAAAAATTATTTTTTTTTGAAAATGAAACTAATCCCAATTAGCCGATTCCAGGGGGGTGCAAGTGCACCCCCCTGCACCTGCCTGCGGGCGCCCTTGCACATGGAGCCAATACAAAGTGTTTCTGACAAAAAAGAAAGAAGGTGCGTTCTCAATATGGGAACATTGTTTAGTGTTTCAGTGGAAAGTAAATTGTACAACTGCTGTTCTCTTTTTTTCTATATTTCTCACCTTTGGTATTGCAGTATGTTTGTCATGTGACTTATTTGACCTGTTATATCTATAACACTGCTAAGATGTAACATATTCAGATTTACTTTTGCACTGATGTAGCTGAGGTCCACAGTGAAACTGGATTGTAACTGGTGAACTGGATGCTGTAAATATAAAAAATTCATTCCTTCATCTTGAGTGCTGGTTCTTTGTGGAATCTGTCTATCTATCTATCCATATATATATATATATATATATATATATATATATATATATATATATATATATATATATATATATATATATATATATATATATATATATATATATATATATACACATACAATATATTTACATACAAACATGCACACTACATACATGTGCATGTGTGTGTGTGTGTGTGTGTGTGTGTGTGTGTGTGTGTGTGTGTGTGTGTGTGTGTGTGTGTGTGTGTGTGTCTATGTATGTTGAGGCACAGTAGCTTTTAGAAAGTTATTAAAATACTGTTTAATGTGATATTTACCATTAAAGTACTGCTTAATGAGTTGTTTTAATGTAGTGTGTATACATTATATCTATCCAAGCTGACAAGTTGACACCAACTCCTTAATTACCCTGAGAGCAGCCAACACCATCCACAGAGGTTACTCGTCAAGGGGGAGGGTGGAAGTAGACACATACCTATGGACAGTTTAGAATCTGCCAATTGACATACAGGTCTTTGGATGGTGGGAGGAAGCTGAAGTACCCATAGAGAACCCACACAAATACAGGAAGGACACAGAGAGTCTGCACAGAAGGCACTCTTGCAAAGAATTGAACTGGGAACTCTTGCAGTGACGCAAAAGTATTACTCATTACACCACTGAATAGCAAATCAGTAAATATCTGTTATAAGTTTATATATCAAGAATTAATATTTCCTATCATCATTATTATTTTGTTTAAGGATAACATATGCAGAAGTCCAGCTCTGTGGCATACAGTGATAAAGTCCTGACTGTGACCTATACTTCCTGAGTATCAGCTCATGTGGTAGAAAAGTGGGGCAGAGGGGTGATCTGAGTGGCAGATTCAGTTTGCTCAGTCTAGGGGAGGAAAGGGCAGCTGCCAGTCTTGCTAATCAGAGATTTCTATGACAGATGTTGACCAGGGGACGTAGACTTTACATCAAAAGACAATCCTGGTACCTCTTGGTGGTAGGGACTGTATCTAAATAGCAGAGCCTGCTTTATCTTAGTAATATGTGGTAACCCTAACCCTGCCCCTGTTCCTAAACCTAATTTGTAGCTTACCTTAAAACGCCCTAACACTACCACTACACAAAATAGCTTGGACACTCACCACGTGCACACTAAATCTTTCCCTTATCTAACTCTCACCCTGAACCTAAAACACTCACATACATACACAGACTAATTACATCACCTTACCTAACCCTTACCCTAACCCTAAAACACATATACTCACATGCACACACACTGGCACACAAAAACTCCCTGCCCAAACACTCATGTTTGTTGACCAACCAGAACTCGCCCAATTCATTCAATAATTACAGTAGCTCATTAGTGTTGCACAAATGTGCTTCGCGAATTCAGTTGGAATATATATATATATATATATATATATATATATATATATATATATATATATATACAATTACCTATCTGTGGAGTAAGATTATCTCCATATCAAACAAAGCAACAAAGCAGCACTCCTTAACTCTCTTAAAAATCATGATGAGTAATAGAGATCCATAAATTCATTGTAAAGAGATGGTATGTAACAAAATCACATATTATTATTTATTATTATTTATTGACATTTGTTGACCAGGAAAGTCCACTGCGCCCAAAGATCCATTTTCAGTGGAGACCCATGGATAAAAGCTCCATACAATCACAAAAAATTTTACATAACATCAGCTTAACTTTGAAAGTCAAGAAAGTTTTTACATAATACAAATTGAAGTAGTTATACAAGTCAAATACATATTATAGAGGTATACAATACAAGAAAATAAACCAAGTGTGTTAAATTTTTATTAATTCTGTTTGTATATTCTCATAGGTAAGAATACTGTTTAATCAATTCTGTTTATTCAGCCACAGAAATTAAAAAAGCAAGAGAGATTGGATACGAAGACAGATAGTGTAAATTGCAACTATATTAAGTTAGTAAAAGTAGTAGTGTATAGTGGTTTAATCATTTGTAGTGTATAGGTGGTTTAATCATATGACTACAAGAACAGACAAGGTTATTGAGATAGTGTTCTTTTAGTGTAAATTTAAATGTTTTTAAGAGTCTAGTTGAGTAAGAGAGAGAGGGAGCGCATTCCAAAGTTTGGCAATGGCATGGGAAGAGAGACATTGTCCAGCTCTTTTGTTGGGTTTCGCTATGGTTAAGAGTGGTTTGTTAGAGGACCTAAGATGCCAAGTAGGGGTGTGTGTGTTTGTATTATAGTTTGAAGGGGTGGGCAGAAGTTTGGATTATTTAGTAGTTTGAGGGTGAGAGTAAGTTGGGAGTAATGCAGGTAATGAGGGAACTCAAACCAGTTTATATTTTTAATGGCCAGGCAATGATGTGTGTGAGCTGGCATGTTGGAGACAAACTTAGCTATTTTATAGCTCTACTCAGTTTATAAACACTCCTACATAATCTCATATCTGCATTAAACTATCTGCACTGTCATATATGTAAACGGCATTATGCAGTGTACACGATTCACCAAACAGACTCATATGGAGTATGAGACACTGCAACATACATATAATATGGGACTTTAATTACTGATGGAACACACAGAAATATCTGTTCAGTGTTATGTGTAGTGGGCAGTGGTACTTTGTTGCTCTGTATAAACTAACTGAGCTACAAAGCAGAAAATCCATGTGGAAACAACATGCAACTATGTGTCAACATGAAATACTAGCACATCATTTCAGAGGAATATGCAGTATACAGCAGCATTCTAGCACACAATGCACAGTATCCTCACCCTCTGCAACAGACCCAGCCTCCAATGTAAAGGCAAAGCTCACCAGATCCTGTCTGCATGTTGCTATTAGGTTGCATGTATGTATACTAGCACTGCTCTGCATGCATAACCGATAGGGATGATTGTTTTATGAATTACTGTGACATTGGCTTGAGACCTGCCATACTTCAACACATGGAGGATATAACACTAGAACTATACTTAGTGTTATGTTGATGGTAATAAGATCAGTAGAATAGACTGCCTTTCTGATACATAGATGTCATATAAGGTGAATGGGAAAGAGTTGGGCCAGTCATGGTGTGACCACTATTGAGCCTAATGAAATGCTACAAAAGAGACCTGTGAAATACAGGGGGGGGGTATCTGGAAGAGCCATATTTAGCCTACCTTATCCCATACTAATGCAGTGTTGCAGAGAACAGTACACAACTTGTGATTGGATGGCTGGTGTAGATTGGCAGATCACCATGCAAAATGAAATGCAAAGAAGCTTAGAGTACCAAATGTTATCAGAGAAATTACTTCCTTCATTTCATGCATATGACACATTTAGGCTGTGATTTACAATATGACACATGACAGTGTATATATTTAGCAGACACTTTAGTGTTAGATAAAGTGGGTAGTTTCTATTGTATCCTTGTGGAATATATAGATTCATAGGTGAGTACTAGACTAATGACAGCTGGGGACTTTTTAAGCCTAGCCATGCATCCCAAATCTATGATACGTTCTGGTACCAATAGTAAGTGAGAGCAGGGGCTTGGGAGATGAAACATTTGCAAGCAGGGGCATGGGTGATGAACCATTTACAGATTGCCTGTGTCCATTAGAGACATAGATGCCAAAGCAGGGATGAATTTCCTGTTCCCCATCCAATTGTTCAAGGTACACTTTTGGGAGGAACTCTGCTTCACATGGATGGGGAGTCTGTTCCAGAGAATGTTTTGTCTCTGGGATACATGCCTGTCTCTTCAGCAGGTTCTATTCATATTACAATTAATGTTTTAAATCTTTAGAGCTGTTAATTCAGGTGCTGTTTGTTTTGTGCATATGCAGAATGTCCATCTGAGTGTGGTCCAATGATGTCTCATATGTCAGGCATAGATCTCGCTGTAACACAGGAAACAGAATACAGGGATAGGACTTCATGGCAGTCTGCATAGGACATATTATTTAAGTTGTATTATTTTTATTAAGAAACCTCTGTGGACATTCCAGTTGTTGGATGTGCCTGGTTAGGTACATACAAAAAGAGGCATTGTACTCACTGATAGGTCTGATGAATGCTGAATACAGTGGAACAGCAACCTCCTTGGACCTAGATGCCATACCATTGTTTATAAGTTCCTTCGTTAATACCATAGATATGTGATGGTCAAAGGCCAGATTACTGTCTATGTGTGCCCCCAAATCCTTGACTACTGGGTTGACTCTTACAGGTGTATTTTCAATATGACAGTTACCAGGGTTATCTGACTTCCTGAAGGATACTGTAATCACTTTCCTGGAATTTAGTTTTATTCCATGGCTTTGGCACAAGTTATTTGTCTGTGTCAGGCCTTCTTGGAGAACACTAGCATTGATGGGGGATTCTATGGCTGTTCCACTCCTAATTTGCAATCATTTGCAAATTTGGTCAGCCAGATTTGTTTCCTGTTTGTGAATCAGCTGACTACTGACTGGGTGACCTGATCACTTAACTTTGTCAACTATGCCCACGTGGGATATTGTGTCAAATGCCTTGGCCAACTCAAGATAGGCAGTGTGAACCATTTTGCTCTCCTCCATTGCTTTGGTGACATTCTGAAAGAAGTCCACCAGGTTTAGTAGGCATGACCTGCCCATGATGAAACCAAACTGGGCTGGGTCCAGTGTCTGGAGGTTTCCTATGGCATTATTGTATATGAGACTAGTGAGACTTATGGGTCTGTTTTTTTATGGTTTATAGATGGTTCACCTTTGTGCAGGGGGGTGATGATTGCTGTTCTCTATTCATGAGGCACAAAGCCTGGTCAGACCCTATGGTTAAACAGTGAATCCAGATGTCTTGGCAGGTCAAGTTTTATGCTGTTAGAAGACGGACTGCTATACTGTCAGGGCCCATCAATGCACTGTTTTTGGCCTTAGACAGAGCATTGAGGATATGTTCCCTAGTGATAGCAGGGGGAGTTATATATGATGGTTTTTTATGAGGGGAGGTAAAGTTTGAGCTGAAATAGTCTGCCAGTAGCCTTGCTATATTGTCTTTCTAAGTGTAGATGGCTCATTAACAACAAGCTCTGCTCACAATTATGTATTTCCTTTGAGGCTGCAAACATAGCTAAATAATTCCTTGTGGTTGTCCTTGACCTGGTAAAGCAAATTTATCTCAAATTTGGCTTTGGTAGACTTTATTTGGCCTAATAGTTGTTTTTTTTTTATTTTATGTGAGCGCATTTTTCCTGCTAGGTGCTATACCTTCTAATGTTTGCCACAATTTTCTTTCTTCTGTTATACAGCCTATTAATGTTGTGATTTTATCAGGGTGGCTTGTTTTTTAAGTTAGTTCTGTACCTATTCCTGGTGGGTACAGTTGGCTCTATACAGCTATTAACATGTTTATGTAAGGTTTCTGTGAATAGTTCTGTGTAGGCAACAGTGTTCTCAGGATTTAGGGGGGCTTGACATTTTGCCAGGTTATCACTTAATAGTAGGAAGTTAGCCTTAGAGTAGATTCTGAGCATTTCAGAGTTAGCCGCGGGTCCGGGTTTTAGTTTTCCTTCAAAGGAGAACATTTTCTGGTCTGACCTAACTATTAAATGCCAGTATACTTTGACCATTGTTTTGCTTCTAGGTCAAAGCAGACAGGACACAGATGTGCCTCCAAAACTATAAACAGGACTGTACTGGCTGTCTAAACAAACTGCACTAAAGTTGAAACTCTGAGGCACTTCCTTCTAATAAAGATATAGGCTTTAAAATCCTCATTCAGGACATGTGACAGTTTCAGCAAGAAGTCCCCCCTGATAACCCATGTTCATTCAATAATGTGAGATCCTGGAACAGTGGGAGTCAGTGGTCAATGCCAGGTCACCTGTCTTGGGGGACGTGATGATCTGCTGTACTTTTGGCTTATCAGACGTGTGTTGCAAGCAGCATTACGAATGATGAGGGATTCCATGCTGCACGTAGTCTATGAAGCTATGTAGGGATTGGACATGTCTTGTTATATGCATGTGTCATGTGCTTAGCAGTAATCGTGGCAGGTACAAGCATTCACAAAGGCCCTGAGAAGGGTGTCTTGTGAGAATGGCAGCTCACTTACCGCACCGAACTCTCATCTGAAAAGTCAATTAAACCGAGGTCTCAGCTTGGTTGAATTGTAATTTCAGTTCTGGGAACAAATGGGTTGGCTCTCACCATTTCAAGCAATAAATGGGTTATTAGGGTGCTGGGTAATGGAGGTACAGGAGCTAGTTGATCACTAGGGCTACACAGATAAATAAATGAAAAGATAGATACATGCATATGCCAAAAAGTATACAGCTGGTGTGTTTATGTATAATATACTTCATCCTGGTATTAGTCTTGAATAATGAATGTCAGTAATGAATAAATCCCACAATAATGTCCACCCTGTCATGGATTGTTGCTATATTATGCAATGTTAGGGAATAATTTAGAAAATTTTGTTTTTTTTGTAAGTTCTCCATTCTGAGTCCCCTGTGATCATGATTTCTTAGTGACTACTGCTGAGTTTTTTCTTGCTTAAATTTATTCCCCGCTTTCATGTTGTGAAATTTTTTCAGCCCCTTTTCTGTGACCTGCTGCCTCAAGCTAACTGTTAGAAAACCAATTTCCTCATATTTAACTACCTCCCAAATCTCTTTCAGCTTGCCCACCCTTTTACATCAGTTGTTTTTTTTTTCCTTCACTCCCAGGAACCATACCTCCCCACTCACAAAACTCATTCACAAGAACCCTATCTTGCCAGTCACATGCCTCACTCCCAGGAACCCTCTCACCTCAGTCACATGCATAACTCCCAGGAGCCCTCTCTCCCCAGTCACATGCCTTTACTTCCAACTTATTATTTGGTATGTAATTCTGAATCCTTATTCATATATTTCACATAATTATAGATAAAAAAACTTAAATCAACAAAACCCCAATGAAAAGTAACATACAGTTGCATAGCAATGGTGGGGTGAGAGGTGCCTCTGCCCCGAGTGGAAAGTGTTTAGGGGCTACGATCGGACAATTCCTATCACTCTTTAATGAATACAGGCTTTTAAAAGCCGGCATTGCATTTATGGTCAAACATGACCACTGTAGTGCTCCCTGAGTGGTCTGAACTGTAGCAGTTGCTTGATACATAGTAATAAGCAGTTTGCTAAACCCAAGCCTTTCCTTTTTTTTAATAAAACTTGTGTGCTGTAGTACTCTGTGCAGAGGGCAACTGTAGCAACTGCTTGCAGTTTGATGCATTTAAAAAAAAGTTGTCCATTTATTTATTTATGTTTAATTAAATTAAACTTAGTAGAGGGAGGGTTGGGGGCAGGGCACAGGACATGACCAGCTCCTGCATTTCAGTAGCCCAGATACCTGATTGCAGACCTTTTTTTTATTATTTTTGCTCTTCCCTTGAAGAGCTGAGGGGGGTGGGTGTAGTTTGTCATACTGGCACAAGGGGCTCAGGCTGAGCCAGCTATGCTTTTGATGACATATATAACATTATAAAACACACACAATGTGTGATAATTTTACAGCATTTATCTGATTTGAATAAAACATACACAAGCACAGAGTGATCACCATGACTTCCTTTTTCTATGTTGGAGCTCAAAGTGGCTTTCTTCCCTGCATTTTAGAGCTGGTTTCTAATTTTGCTTTTCTTGCCTTCTTACATTGTATTTGCAGGTTGAAGGTACTGGATTCAAAAATCATACCTTAAAATATATAATAACATAGTGGTCCTCTGTGCTTGCACAATACATCTGCAGCTTTGACAGATCTGCCTTCTCCTGCTTCTTGTTTGTTTTATCACAGACATCCAAAATCCTTCCTATCTCATAACATTTGTTTACCCAAATACCATAATTATCTTTCCTATATGAACAGACCCCCAACATGTGTAGAGTTGTTCAACTAAAACAACAAACACAGCACACATGTGTAGTGGTATTTAAAACTTTTTAAATTAAAATTAGCATTTTCACCCCTTGAACAATACACGAGGCTTCACCAGAATTTAAAATAGTTGATGCTGTATATGTGACTAACATAAAAAAAACCATCCAATCAAATTAATCAACTACTGAATAATTCATTGTGTTAGTTCTGTTAAACAACACATCTGTATTTTAAGCAACCAAAAAACTATATTAAATATATAATATTAAAATTTAAATTCTTAAGTTATCATTTTATTTAATACAGCTCATATCTTCATTGATCTAAATTTTAAAACACTTAAAACAAAGGAGGAATCATTTATACCAGGTTCCTTAGTTGTATTTAAATTTAGAGCAATGAAGATATGAGGTTTCATACACTGGCATCAAAATCTGTTTTCTTTTACAAACTCCTAACCTCTCTTAAAGTAATTATTGAATGGATGCCTTGCACTGAAGTCTTTACATGGCCACATCCTTTAGTGATTTACCCTTCCTCCAAGGGAAGCTGAAATAGAGCACTGTGTTTTTCATCCATCATAATAAATAAAACAGCTTGGATACCTCCCTGGCTGCATTGTATGAGATGACCCTCTGTGACTGCATTCTGTCTTTATTGGTGGAAGTCCTACTCCCTGAAGTTACCTCACTGTTATCTGTATTATTTTTGGGGACCATACATGGCACCTTCCATCAGTTAAAAATGCCTCTGAGCTTCCATATCCTTTCTAAAAATGATAATGCCTTAAAGGCATTTTGCTCATGGTTGTCTCCTAATTTCTTGATATTTCTCAGCAGCTCATTTTGCTTCATGTTTTCCTCACCCCCCTCTCCCAAAACACTATCTTATGAATATCTCACTTTCATATTGTAATTCACACACACACACACACACACACACACACACACACACACACACACACACACAAGAAAAAAGACATAGACCAGCCTTGAGAAATGATTTCACTATATGTATGATAGTTTTGACAATATGGCTACTTCCAGCATCTAAAACAGAATTAATATTTGATTGTTGCAATCACAGATGCAGCTGGCCTTCACACAAACAGCCATTTCCTTGATGGGTTCAAAATTAGAGATATAACTCTTATACTCTAAAAGTTTACAACACTTAATCATTTCAAGATTCTCACTATGAATCTTTCATCACTAACATGGATTGCCATTACATCATCCTTTATCAGTCACCTAGGAGGATCCTCTGCTCTTTTCCAAATGACAGTTTGCTAGACTATCATATTTTGGTGCTGTTTTAGGCCACGACATTTCTTCCTGTATTCCTCCTTTCCCCATTTCTTGTGCAGCACAGTGTTAGCATTTGTCATCTGCTTGCGGCTGTCTTCTGTTTCAGCATTGTTCATTACCTCCTGTTGTTATACTTCTTGCCTTCTAAAGTTACATGGGGAGGGGGGGTATGGGGAAGGAGGGTCATATGAACTTGCAGGATGCACAAGTCATTCTTGGTAGTATTGAAGGACGTCTTCTTTTGAATGATTGTCACAGTCAGTCTAACAAGGATGACCAACCATGAAACCAAGGTCATCTGTTTCAAGGAAATGTACATCTCCTATGATGTTATAGTGACCAGTCCTATTATTATTTTTTATTTACTTTTATCCCGTTCAGCACTGATGTCCTGCTCAGAAGCCATTCTTTAGCGTTAAAGCAGTGTAGCTTGTTGATTTGTAAATGGTATGCATATGAAACCTTTTCCTCTCTTTTGTTTCATGTATTTTACCTGTTGCTTTTGTTTCATGTATTTTACCTGTTGCTTTTGTTTCATGTATTTTACCTGTTGTTCACTTTAAGTCCCTTAGGATGTCCTCCCCAAATAGCAGGTTTCTGTGAACGAAGATAATCAGCCCTTCATCTGCCTGCTATTAATTAAAGACTGACTGACTGTTTTATCTGCTGCTCTGGCTCTCAACACCGTCAAGCTTTTTCATCCACTTGGTTTCTTCTCCAGAAGTGTGCTTCTCTTTTCCTGGGTTACAATTACTTCTTCCTTTCAAATATTTATGGTTTAAATATATCACTTTATGTCATAAAACACTAATATCTTCTCTGTGTTGTGATAACCAAATTTGCACTCCCTTTGTTTCCTGGGC